>NC_048301.1:109819769-110083388 GCF_013100865.1 Trachemys scripta elegans
GTAAGATCATCCCGCTCTGGAACCCTCTGGGGTGTCACAGAATGCTGCACACATGCCACCAGTCATACTGGCATCACAGAGTGCCATCCCACGAGTGATATAGGCACATTCTTTTTCAGCAGCTGGAGGTCTGGTTGGGGCCCTGGCGTCAAGAGTGTGTCACAGCTCTAGCAGCCCACGGGAGCACTGGGTTGGGTCTTTTAGCCCCCCATGCTCCACTACACAATTCAATGCAGCAAGGCCCAGTGCAGGAGTGTTTTCAGCTAAGGGGAGGCAGGGACCACTAGGCACTGAAACCAGAAAAATAAATTCTCATTTCATAATCAACCAATGCATTCCTGGCAAAACTAGGGTATGCCAAGAGTGTGGAGCCTGGACTGGCAGACTTGCTAGATCCCTGGTTAAATGGCCACTATTTCAAAGGAATGCAGTGGGCTGCACCCTCACCCTGAGGGGTCAAATTCACTTTAAGGATGCATCAAGCCCAAGCACAAAGAGACCCTAAGTACTTCTAGAGTCTGGGTCCATCACAAGCTGGCCACTTGATATCATTAAGGCTAAGATTTTGTCACGGATATTTTTAGTAAAAGTCAGGGACAGATCACGGGCAATAAAGAAAAATTAATGGAAGCCCATGACTTGTCCCTGACTTTTACTAAAAATATCTGTGACAAAATGAGGAGCCCAGCTGAGGGGTCCCCACACCGCCTGCAGAGGTTGGGCAGCCGTGGGGACTGCTCCGAGCTCTGGGGGACCCCACCGCCTATGCGGGCTCGGAGCTCCAGGGTCCCCTGGCTCAGAGTTCCGGGGTACCCCCACCACCAGTGGCAGCCAGGAGCTTTGAAGGACTCCCGCTGCCCGCGGTGACCAGGAGCTGCGGCCCCACCTCCCGTGGCAGCTGAGAACCCCTGCAGCTTCTGGCCGACGGGGCTGAATTCATGGAGGTCACTGGAAGTCACAGATTCCATGACTTCCATGACCTCAGTGAAAAAATTGTCATCTTAATTATCATTTAAGGACTTCACCCTGCACCACTGAAGTCAAGG
Source organism: Trachemys scripta elegans (assembly GCF_013100865.1). Lineage (NCBI taxonomy): Eukaryota > Metazoa > Chordata > Testudines > Emydidae > Trachemys > Trachemys scripta. The sequence goes on from NC_048301.1 coordinate 109,820,816, forward strand.
GGAGCTTGGCTGTTGATTCCAGTGGGGGCAGGACCATACTCTGCAATAGCTGTGAGCATAGGAGAGTTCCTTCCCATTTCCTAAATATGGCAGTGAGCAAGCAAACTAGATCAGAGCGAAATCTACAAAACCTTTGGAGCGGGGAGTAGCATACAGAGCCGCACCTTCGCCAGCCTTTCCCCCTCCGTCTTGGGCACGTGCAGAGTCTCTCTCTCTGCTGCATCCATTTTGTTTCCAAGCAGAAAGATCATGGCCCCATCCTCAATCCCTTCCTGCAGGGCAGACAGAGCAAGGCTCCCGTGAGAACCGTCTGGAAGACAGGAGTATCTCGAGGCTGGATCCTGCTCCTGCCAACACGAATAGGAGCCTTGCCGTTGACTTCCGTGAAAGCAGGAGCAAACCCCATGGGACCTGCCAGTTCGCCAGGAGATTTCATTTATTTAGGAACTGTTCTGCAAGCTTTTCAAGTGACACTGGGAAAGGAAGGGAAACTATGGGAATGTTCTGATTACAAGTGGTTGATTTATCAAGCCTTAATGCCAGGGTTTCTGTGAGTGGGCCAGGGAGGAGATGGGATTTTAATAGGGGGGAGGGGGAGGGGAGGGGAGGAGTTGTATTTAGTTTCACTGACTTTTTAAAAGAAAGAAAGAAATCTGCCCTATGAGAATTTAAAAGTCCTGCCAGTTTTTCCTGCAGAGCCTGAATTTCCTTGGTCTGGAGCCATTCAGCTTGATGCCTGCTGAAACCAGCCATCCTTAACTGAAAATCCACAAGCTAAACAGGGTAAGCAAATTCAAGCCCTCACATAGCATTTTAGCAGCAGCTGTCATTCAGGGGTCACATCTGACATCCCTTATTTAGGTAAAACCCCCCTATAACTTCACTGGAAGTCAACTTGACTAAGAACTTCAGCATTTGACCCTGGATCATCTCTAAACGTAAGTATTCTACTCCTCATTTGAACTGCTCAGGCTTAGAGTCAGGTGAAAAATATAGGCCAAATTCTCAGACGTGACTAGAGATTTTAGATGCCTCAATTTTTGGGTTCCCACAGTGGCCTGATTTTTGGAGGGCAGGTACTAAGCACATTCTGAAAATTAGGCCCCTTTCAGGTTTCAAGTTGCATTGGGAAAAAAAAAAAAAGGCACCTGAAATCACTAGATATTTTTGAAAATCTTGGCCTTGAATCCTTAAAATTCCTTGGGGAAAAATGACCAAGCTATTTCTAATGGGTATGTGCAAACTTGCTGACATTATTAATAAAACTAACTGAACAGATTTATTTCAACCTTGGCTTGATTTTTATGTCTCAGCATGATCTACAAAACAAGCAAAGTTTGACACTCTCAGGCTTGGTCTACACTACCCCCCCCAATTCGAACTAAGGTACGCAACTTCAGCTACGTGAATAACGTAGCTGAAGTCGAAGTACCTTAGTTCGAACTTACCTTGGTCCACACGCGGCAGGCAGGCTCCCCCGTCGACTCCGCGGTACTCCTCTCGCCAAGCTGGAGTACCGCAGTCGACGGCAAGCACTTCCGGGTTCGACTTATCGCGTCCAGACTAGACGCGATAAGTCGAACCCAGAACTTCGATTTCCAGCCGTCGAACTAGCTGGTAAGTGTAGCCAAGGCCTCAGCTTCAGCTTTGTATCACCCATACACAAAATATCTACTCAGAACATATAGGGAAAGTATTCACCCCTTTTCTCTCCCCACAACTCAAATATATCTGAAATGATTTTGCTTTCAAACTTTCACACACACACACACACACACACAAAAACCTCTTGCAAATCAACTGAGATTTTTGCAGAATAACATCACCCCAAAATAATGTGTTTGTGAAAGTTACAACAAACTGGAAAAGGGGTTGGAAGATAATTTATTTATTATTAGTGTTACAATAATGCATAGAGGCTCTAAATCGAGGTCAGGTCCTCATTGTGTTAGGTGCTGCACATACACAAAGTAAGAGACAGTCTCTGCCTCAAAGGGCTTTTGATCAAAACAGACCATCATCATGTCTTTGCTCTATGCACAACAGTAAGAATATTAGGAAACAGTTGAGTTCCAAATAATCAGGTTTACTACATATATACAAACATGCTACACTTAGCTACATAAATACACTGTTGCTCTGCTAGGTTTTGGTGACTTCTACAACAGAAGACAAGGAGGCCCAAATAATTCAACAGAATACTACCCAATTCCTATCTACTACAATCACCCAAACTAAATCTTAGCTATAGTAGCTTAGCTACCTATGTCTGCTATTATGGTTAGTACTGTTTGAGTACCCTGCAGACCTTGGGACCTTCCAGGCCTTTACTAGCATACAACATGGCTGCTTCAAATGGCCTCCTTTCTAGAGCAGGTCCATGCGGGGTCATTGCAGTAAAAGGAGAATCTTGAGCAATGCCAGCATGTCAAAAACAAGCCCAAACGTGTCTCACTCTTACCTGGATGCTACTCATCCAGTTCCGCACAGCCACGAAGGAGCACTCATCAGTGATGTCATACATCACAAAGATACCATCCACCTTCCGGAAATACTGCTTGGTGATGCTCCGAAACCTGAAGTCAAATGAAACTGAAGATACTTCCAGCATCCATTCAGCCATTAACAAGCAAGCAAACTATCCCTTTCTTAACATGGATCATCTTTGCATGGCCTGGTGGCAGCTGCAGGAAGCTCAGTCTTTCTAGAGCCAGCTGTGATTCCCATTAATAGGGGCGATGAAGGCAGGTGTCTCAGACTCTTGAGATTTCATCTCCATGGAGGGGCCCAAGGCAGCAGTGAATCAATGAGTAAATCTGTCCAGAAGCATGGTGTTTAGAAAGCAGGAAGGAAAACCAGGCCTGGGTTAGGAGGAAGAGGACTGGGAGGAGGGTCCATTTGGATGCGATCAGGAGGAAGATGAAGGATTTGTCATGGGGAAATCTGGGGCTGGAGGCAGGGAAATCTCTGCAGAGTGACATTTTGGTGGATCTGTAACTTGGACCTTTTCTACATTGGGATTTCAGCCACTGGTTTAGCTACACCAGAACAAACAGCATTGACCCAGAATAAACCATGTCTTTATGAGGACTCTCACCAGTGCGGCCACACCAGGAACAAAGCCTTCATCTTATTTCACCCCAGTTTGCAAATGTCTCATACAAGGCAGCCACCTCATGGATGACTCGGCAGATAGATTTGAGTTCCAGGAGAAATTCCAGCGGCTTGGGCAAGTATGTATTTTGGGGAACATACATTCTAGTTCAGGCACTGAGTTAAACGCAGTAGAGATAGCAAGATCTCCACATATCAGTGCTTTATTAGAAGGACTCTTTAGGATGCAGGCGGACAAGTAAGTCCATTCTCTTGGATAAAGGCTAGAAGAACATGCAGCAGGAAGTGATGTTTCTAAAGCAGGGGTAGGCAACCTATGGCACAGGTGCCGAAGGCGGCACGTGAGCTGATTTTCAGTGGCACTCACACTGCCCGGGTCCTGGCCACCGGTCCAGGGGCTCTGCATTTTAATTTAATTTTAAATGAAGCTTCTTAACCATTTTGAAACCTTATTAACTTTACAAACAATAGTTTAGTTATATATTATAGACTTCTAGAAAGAGACCTTCTAAAAATGTTAAAATGTATGACTGGCACACGAAACCTTAAATTAGAGTGAATAAATGAAGACTCGGCACACTACTTCCGACAGGTTGCCGACCCCTGTTCTAAACTAAATAACTCTACTTCCCTTAGAGCATGTTCTCTTCTATGGCCTGTAGGGGGCGCTGTTTACCCTAAGAGCTGGCATCAGGAAAACTCTCCATTTGAGAGAGCCAGTAGTGTGTCTCTGGAGTTCCAGTAACACCTTTGACACTACAGAGCACACTAGACAGTGGAGTGATGACCACATGTAGTGGTTATTTGCTTCTATGGGCCAAAAGAGATCATCAAGAAGCTCTCCCGTGTGTGGAGGAGTGTGTCCCCCTTGCTGATACCAAGCATTGTCTGGGTGCTGCCAGTTAGGAGCTGTTACATCGATATTTTCAGAGCTAAGAAAGATTTTTGCACCATTCCAAGGTCCTGATTCAGGAAAGCAGGAAAGCCACGTGCTTACTTATAAGCACATGCTAAAGTCCCATTGATTTCAAAGGAATTTACACACATGCTCGAGTGCTTTCCTGAGGAGGGATGATTTCCTGAAGTGGGGTCCCCGAGTGATTCAGGGAAAGCATGTTACAACTAGGTTAGAAAAAACTATCACCTGACACCTCTGCCTTGGCATAAATATGGCTACAAGAACTTGTTTAAATGGAAATTTTGCTTCTTTACATGTGTCTGATTTGGGGCAGTCTCTATTTATAATCAAGTATATGACACTTCTCGATTGCAAAATCTGATTGGCTGAGATGGGACTTGTATCATTGTTAGTGGCCAGCATAGGGTCATACCCCCCCTGTGACTCAACCTCATCATCAGATAGGTCTGACATCGCAGCATATTTAGAGAAAAAAATGCACAGTGTTTGAGACAATGTCAGTGCATTTCTGCCACACTCCATGAAATTAAATGGCCCCCTTAAAGTGGTAAACTCAGATTTGAAAACACAGCATAATTAAACATGAGTAGCACATGGTAAATAAATGTAGCTCACTCTAACACAGTGTGGTTCTTTGTCCCCTCTAGTGGCTAGACCACAGAAGAGGTTTATCATTGTGTTACTGGTTCTAAGCTAAAAGAGCTAATGCTTTATCTTAAGAAGTAGAGGTTGGTGCTTTTAAATCCAGAGGTCCTACATTCAATCCCAGCCAGGGCCATTGTTACATAAAATTATTTCCCAACATTCCTGGAGGCATCAGAAGCTGTTTCGAGTGCCACCTGCCCTGTTGTTTTTCAGGAGCACATCAACTTAGGTAGGAGAACTTTAAGGCCCAGAGCAAGTTTGTACCCTGGTGCTAATGATGCATGATGTTTGTATCCCGATGCTAATGATGAGGCTGGCCCCAACCTTAAATATGTGGACAAGTACTCCAGGTGTGTTGAAATTCACACCCTTCCCATGACACTCTGAATCATCCCCTCCATGACCTGCTTGGGAACCACAGATCCTATAGATCTCCTGCATGGAATTGTGATACAGACACTGATGGCAGAACCTTCTGATGCCAGCTAACAATCCCTGTAAGGTTAAAATGAACATCACATTCCTTGGGACCTGATACAGATCTGCTCTCTTCTCCCACACCCTGCCCACAAGCTCAGTAGCCACTCTCAGTGCTTACTGTTATGTGCTGTGAGTTTGGCAGCATGAAATCCTAGCATGGAACCCAAATGCTTCATTTACCTCTCCTGGCCCGCTGTGTCCCACAGCTGCAAGGCCACCTGTGTGTTATCCACCATTAAACTCTTCACCTGGTAATCAATACCTGTAGGGGAGGCAACAGCACATAGTGATTACAGGATGGGGCAGGGGAAAACAGGGAAATGAGATCTACAGAAAGGATCAGCTGAATTACTTCAGTGAAACAAAATTGTAGGGGCAGGGACTCTGTCTTCCTTTGTGTTGGGGAGGGGCCCAGCTCATTTTGGGTGCTCCTGCAGTCTAAAGAAATAACATTACAGAGAAGACACCAATCCTTCCCAACTCTCTCTTTGCCCCAGAAATAGGTCAGACAGCTCCCTGGATAATTCAGAGATCAACAACCCATCTTCTGAAGATCTTTAAGGTGTCTCAGGTTGGGCATCCCAGAATCACTAATCCTTTTTGGAAAATCTTGGCCATTATTTCTCAGTGTTGACAATGTATTCAGTGCTGTGTGGAACATACAGGAGAGAGAAATTATCCACTCCGCTAATGCTGAAGGAGATGGTTCTTATGGGTAACTCTGCACTGCCATGGATCAGAGACGCAACAGTGGGATCATTTCAAGCTTCCTTTTTTGACGTGTCATTCTGTCCCTCATTTCCCAGGCCAGAGGCTCACACCGCTGTGACCTGGCAGCACGGGGGAGCCCTTTCACTTACCAATGGTTGCATTGATCTCAGCCAATAACCTGTCATAGCAAAAGCGATGGATGAAGGAGCTCTTGCCAACGCCAGAGTTGCCCACAAACACCACTTTGAAGAGATGTTCTGGGGAAGAGCTGGCTGGTGCAGGTGTCTGAATTTGGGGAAAAGAGGGTGGGAAGAGAAGAGAGTTTATAGAAACCAAGGTCTGAGTTGTGCTTTATGGGCCAGAACTACAGCTGGTGTAGACCAATGGAGATTGGAGGTGGGTGGTAAGGTTCACAAAAGCTCAATCTCCACAAGATTCACCCATCTTCCTCCCTCCCCCACCTCCCTTCACCCCCCGGTAGCACGTGAGGGAAAAGGAAGAGCCCTAAATGATTAGGCTTACCATGGTTTCCGTGCCAATGGGCTGCTCTCTGGGGGACAATGGGGCATCATTGTCCAATTCATCTGCTGTTTGCCTCCAGTTGACATCACCCTTCGAAGCCATCTTTGGGTGCCCGCCAGCCCCTGCCATTTGCTGCCGCTCTCGCTTGCAGCTTGAGGTGCGGCCCTCTTCAAAGCTCACTCTGCTTGCTTTCCCCTTCTTCAGTGCCGTTGTGGTGGCCACGAAGTATTTACAGCTCTTCTGGTTGGGCTCTTCCACAGTCATGTCCTCCAGGAAAGTGAGAGGAAGATCCCCAGGAACCAGCTGTCTGTGCCAAGACCCATGTGTGCCCCAGAGATGGGATGGGATGAGGGGGGCCAGAAATGATCAATGTGACCAAGTTAGAGCACACAGAATACTGACTGGGACACACACACTAAGAAACTAGAGGGGGAGGGAGGTGAGAGGCCATAGCACACACGACCCAGTTCTGCAAACACTTATGCACATGTTTAAGTGTTTGCAAGATTGGGATCCGAGACTGTGGATCTTACCCACATTATACAGGTTCAACACCTCTTAATGGAACAAAACGAGAAGGAAACTCAGAGATGGTGGCACCAGCAGGTGTACAGACAAGCTGCCCAAGCGTCCATTTCAAACAGCTTCTTATGGCAACTGTCTGTGTTGTAATTAGAGTGGCTCAAAAAAAAGGGAGGGGGGGGAGAATTTAAAGAAAACAAATTGTAGCCAATCCTGTGTGGCAGGTTTCCAAAAAATAGTGACGTTTGGTTTATTTGAAAATGTTTATGATTTTTTTTTAAATAGGAAATTTCTTTTTGTTGGGTTGGTTTTTTTTGGGGGGGGGGGGGGGGGGGGGGGGTTTTTTTTTTTTTTTTCTTTCAGTTCTTGGTTCTCACCCTCCACCCTGTCCATTCCTTTTTTCCTATTGCTGCAGGCAAAGGGAAGGGAAAACGGGTGAAAGGAACATGAGGAAAAACAAAACACTGCAAGATGACTGTTTTTCAATTTCTAATTTCATTAAACGTGTGTGCCTTAGAACATGTCCATTATTAGCATCCACAGTTCAGCTGAGTGCTCACATACCCCCCCTGCCCCGCCCCCAAGTGCAGGGGGCTGGACTTGGTGACTTCTCACAGTCCTTTCCAACCCAATACTGCTATGATTTACAACCATGTTAGCTCTGCAACCAGTTCTAAAAAATGGATTTCAACACCACATACAACTGGCTCAGGGGAAGAAAGAAATCAAAGATCTGGGCTCGGACAGACAGTTATTCTTCTGAACCGGCTGTTCCCAACTGTAAGCTCTCAACTGCAGCGAAGCTTTTTCCTAGGGAAGGTCTAGTGGGTCATCACCCACTCTGTTGTAGCTGTGAAATGGCTGCATGATTGCCATCCACTGCGTGTGTTTGAAGCCATGGCTCCACTAAGAGGGAGGATTATAGGGCCTTAGGGCAGGCTGCCCTGTGCAACCTGTCATATATGCTGTTAATAGGACAGCAGGGAAAGCAGTCACCTTTGGAATAATTCATTAGGTACAGAGGACTCATTAGCACTTGGAGCACACGTGTGAGGAGCTGAGAGCTATTAAGTGTTCTATGGCCAGGTTGGCTCGCCATTGTAAGGACCTAGAAGAAGGGAAAGGGAAGATGAAAAACTGAACTAAGCGCTTGATCCAGTGCCCCCTGAACGCAATGGAAAGATTTCCTTTAGTTTCCATGGACACTGGACCAGATCCAAATGAGATGGGGGCAGGGGAGAGGTGCAGGCTACTTTACAGCCTAATCCGAGGGTAGCATGCTCACAATTGTATTGAGCTCGTATTTAATACAAGGCACTAGTGGATGGGCCAGGGGTCAGCTCTTTTCCCTCTCCCCTAAGCTTAAATGTGGCCAATACCACTAGGGCTGTGAACATTCATTACCTGCTAAGTGCATTGATTTTTCTCCCTGTATTATAGGGTGGTCAGACTGGAAGTGATGGAGGGGGGGGAGGGATAGCTCAGTGTTTTGAGCATTGGCCTGCTAAACCCAGGGTTCTGAGTTCAATCCTTGAGGGGACCACTTGGGGATCTGGGGCAAAATCAGTACTTGGTCCTGCTAGTGAAGGCGGGGGCTGGACTTGATGACCTTTCAAGGTCCCTTCCAGTTCTAGGAGATGGGAGAATAGTTGAACGAATGAAATTCCCATCAGGAGAAAGCTCACACGTGGGCTCCAGCTCTTGGAGAATAGAAATGTGCATGACCCTCCCTCTACACCCTAAAGATACACAAGCATGAGTGGCTGGAACATGGGGTTGAGAGGCAAAGGCCTCTTCAGAGTAGGGTTGCCAACTTTCTATTGGCACAAAACCGAAAGCCCTAGCCCCGCCCCTGCTTGTTCAAATTCCCAGCAGGTGATTTGCTCAGATGTTGTAAGCCAGACTTTTGCCAGGGGGCAGTACTACTTGTTATAACCTCAAATGGGGCTTAAATATGTGGCCACTAGGCTGCAGGGGTAAAAAAGGGGTTTGCATGCAAAGTCTGGTAAACAGGCTAGTGGCTAAAGGAGTGTGCACACCAGGAGTTAACTGCAGACTCTTTTAGCTGCAGGGACAAAATTGGGCCCTTACAACTGCAGATTATTTCTTAAAATTAGTCCATGTGATTTAAGTAATTCAACCACTTTAGTAGCATCACTAAAGGGACAACCATCCAGGGGAGGTCAGCTCTGTAGCTTTGTCTACATGGGGAATTTGCCTTGATTCCAATAATTGGTAGTCAGCCACCCATGTTGCTGCACCAGTGCAAGCCCCATGTGTAGACAAAGAACACCGGCTAGCAGCTCCTATTCCCATCAAGCTGCAACCCACCAAGCTCCAACAGTTAACCCATCATTGGCCCACATGGGGGGAGGGGGCAGTTAGGGACCCCGGCTGGGCCAGCAGGCTGGCTCAGCTGATCACAGACTTATGGCATGTGACTAACACGACACAGATTCCTGTCTAACCGTTTGACTGGCTTGTCCTCCAACACATATTTGCCTATCACTGACCCGTTCTTCAACAAGGCCTTTTACTCTGAGGTGCCTGGAAATTAAAGAGAGGGAATGAAAAGAGCAATTAGGATTCATCAGCCAAATGACCAAGCACCAGCTCGAACCCTCTGGAGTGAACGGCAGCTCCAGCCTCACAAGGGAGATGGTTTTTCAACCCTTTCAAGGCTTTGGGATGTACAGCAATTGAATCCAACCAATAGCCAACAGCTTTGGGTGGATGTGCAAGAGGGGTTAAAGAATTATATGCAATTAGAAGTCATAATGGGGAGCGTCAGGAGATTTTCATGGTAACCGATACATTACATTTCTGGGCCCTGAGTCAGGAAGGTACTTAAGTACACACCTAGCTTTAAGCACATGAATGGTCCCACTAAAAATCACCAGCCTTATTCTCAGCATGAGCCGAAGTAGCGAGCTGAATTTGGGCCCTTATGATTTTTCATACTTTGAGGTGCTAAAGGCCATGTCATGATTGGAAGGATTATGGCAAACGGGCATTTCCCATTAAGTAGGGAATCACACTGTCCTTCTGTATGGATCAGTGTCTCATAAAGCTAGAGGTTGTGGTTATTGCACACATTGTTCTTAATCACAAATGCGGCACACCTGTTCACCTAGTCCCATCCCATGTAGGTATTGCAGCAGATGGAGAGAGATTGGTGCTCAAAGGGGATCTGTGCCAGGACCTCTTCCTGCTTGTACTATGCAGAAAGCCACACATACTCCATAGAAACAGCACGTGAGAAAAATCACTTCTCCAGTAGGGGCTTTGATAGCAACATGTATGTGTGTCTAAGGAGAAAATTTCACTTGGCAGCTGTTGTGATAATTGGGCCGACAAAGTTACCAGAGGCGGGAGCTCACTTGTAAGACATGCATGAAAGTTCACAAGATGTTACAATAACCTGTAATAACAAATGTTGATGGAAAGTCAGTCAAGTTGTCAGCAATGACTGTTATAAATAGGTGCAAGAGAACCAGAGACTAACCGAGTTCAAACCAAAAAGGCCACAGAAGGTGGGGACTTGGAAAGCAATGGACCAAAATCGGTGTGGTAGCTATTATGCCAAATGGGTGGACCAAACAACAAGGGGGTGGGTTATTCCACCCACCATTCCCTTTGTGGGCCCTTAAAGAGAGAGACTTTGGGGGAGAAAATAGAAGAAGAGATGGAGGCTACTGGAGCTAGCTTCACCATCGTCGCTGCCATCCCTACTGTCTCCTGGGACCCCGCACCTTTGTCATCCTAATCTTGAGAGATGTCCTGCCCACACTAGGCCAGAGGGAAGGACCCAGATGACATCACCACACCTACCAACTATAGCAGAATCCCAGCCAGACCTGAGGTGAAATGGGATCAGACTAATAGTGGCAGGAACAGCTCTAGCTCATCTCAACTAACTTCTCTTTTACCCAGAAGGGCAGTTCTGACTGTCTTTGATCCCACCTAAGAGACTGTCAGACATGGGGTTTTTCCCCTTCTAAAATCGCACTCCAGCTAAAGGGAAAAGGACCAAGGGATGTTCTTAAAATCAAACCCTTATTTAATACTTTACATTTCAAAGTCTTTAATTATTTTTTTTCTTTTCTTTATCTTTAATTAAAAGTTAAAAGGATTTTTAATGGTATGTTTGCCATAGTGCTAAGCACTCTGAGGTCTCAGTATAACAATCTCAAACACTGTTTAATGATGGCTATGACTGGGTTACATTAATACTTTTGGGCCTCTCTATTCCATCTAAATTAATACCACACCAATGCTACTTTTTAATGGCATTTCTCATATTTATCCTTGTCTGACTGGCCCCTTCCCTACAGCCAGCTTCCCAGAGAGCACAGAAAAAAATTATTAAAGTAAAACAAACATGCCTGTGAGGTAGGGAGGTGAGCCTCAGTGACTTGCCTGAGGTCAGGCTGGGGGTCTATGGCAGAGCAGAGAAATTGAACCCAGGCTAGCATGCTCACCACTGGAGCAGTCTGCCTCTCTTCACCCAGCTGGCCCTCATCCACCCCCAGCCACAACAAAAGAGACAAGGCACAGATGAGAAAGTGTGCTCCATATGCTGTCTTAGGGGAGGGGTGAGGTCTCTTTTCCAGATTATACATCATTTTGGAGGCCTACAGGCACAAACACAAGATTTTCAGGGGGTGGGAGGGGGAGGGTTTATAACCTACCCTACATCCACAGGAACAGCAATTCTTGGCCTAGAGAATCCCTGCAAATAGCTCATGCTAAGTGCTCCCAGGGGTTGTGCTTCACATGCACACAGCCTAAACTGGGATGTTTACTGGCCCTCCCCCCCAATTAAGAAACCTTCACCCCACCCCACGCTGAAACAACCCTTCCCCCCAAATCTCATCACAAGGCAATTTTTAAAAAATATAATCAAATGGGACAGTAGCTTCCTAGGGGAAAAGAACTCTAATCCGGTGGTATTTTAAAATAGTCTTCTGGAGTCGATGGCCTCCCTTGCCTACAGGGCTAAGCTGAACTGCAAGTTAAAAAAATATTACCACAGAAAATAAACATTTTGGGCCAGATCCCACCTCAATGGAAACCAGCAAAAAGAGCTGCTGTTTCTATTTCCAGAGCATGGCAAAGGAAAGGGATTTAAATATACACCATGTCATGCCCTAGGGCTGATGGTATCTGGTTATAAAAAAGGAGCTCTGTCAGGGGCTAGTTTATATCAGGAGGTCCCTGATTCTCAGACATCCACAGAGCATGTATCCCGCACTGTAAGGTCTCAAAGCACCCTTGGTAACCCATTTCATGAAGCTCATATTAGAATGTGGTGCAAGTGTTCCTCCCAGGCTGAAGCAAAGCACAGGAGACACTCAGCCACAGCGGGAGGAGAAAACATGCAGGGGTCTGACTGGGAATAGCAGTTGAAATTTGAGTGCAGTCTCTCAACGCCTGGAACCCTGTAGCCTTCCCATGTGTCACACAAGCCGCCTCGGGCAATCCCACAGAGCCCAGTCAGTCACCTTTGGAGCTCAGGTGACTCCTGGGTAATCTGTTACCAGTCAGCCCTACCCACAGAGTAAACATTACCTACTAAATAAATACCTATTTCTAAAAAAGAGAGACAGTTGCTGGGATTTTGTTTTCATTGGTTCGTCAGGCTTTTATTGGCTTGTTGGCTTCGTGTAACTTTGGCTCTTCACATAGATGATACAGACACAAACATGACATCACAACTGTACAATACACAATGCCCAGGATTCCATGAAGACAACAGAAAACAGACTTACTATGGGGGGGAGGGAAGGCATGTCCTCTACTTCTCATTCACATTCCACCGTTGGCATGTCCTGGCAGTCTAGGTCCCAGTGCCTTACTAGTGGTGAATAGAGGAATCTTGCCTGATCAGGACAGCACCTTTGCTAACACACACCACACAAATATAACAACATGGCTGGGGATCAAACCCGGGACTTCCAGATCTAAAAGCACAAGTCTGTACTATTTCTGCTGAAGGATCAGCTGTTTGCTCATAAACCTGTGTGTGTGGTCGAGCCACTAGAGGGCGATGCAAAGCCACATCATGTTAGCCTGGATTGCATAAACATGTCCATGGCAACGTTAAAAGCTTTTAGGAACAGGGCCGGCTCCAGGCACCAGCTTGGCAAGCAGGTGCTTGGGGCGGCCACTTCGGGGAGGGGCGGCATGTCCAGGTATTCGAAGGCAATTTGGCGGACGGTCCCTCACTCCCGCTCGGAGCGAAGGACCTCCCGCCGAATTGCCGCCGCAGATCACAATCGCGATCGTGACTTTTTTTTTTTTTTTGGCTGCTTGGGGCGGCCAAATCCCTGGAGCCGGCCCTGTTTAGGAAGAATGAGGGATAAAATCCTTCCTAAAAGAGAGCAGAGAATCAGGCTTCTTGTTGTAATTAGGCACATACAGTCCCATATCCCTCACTTTAGCCCATGTGCTTGTTCCTTGCACCTTCATTTCACAGAAATAACATTATCCTTCCTAAGATTTACAAAGAGCTAAATTTTTAAATTATTTTTGCTTATTTAAAAAACAGATACATTCCCTCTCCACGAGGGGCGGTGTTTAAACACATGTGCCAAAACCACAGAAAAGGCCCTATTTCTGCTGCTGATGGCTAGAACTTGCATCACCATCCAGCAGGCAGAGTCCCTGTGCGGGAGCTGTGGCCAATCAATGTCCCTGACAGCCTCACAGGCCTTGAATTACTTCATATTGAAATGAGATGTGGATTGGCTGACCACCAGAATCCCTGGGTTTAAAAGCAGCAAGCTGTTTCCACTGGTCAAATATTAATAGAAACACTAGGCTGGGAAGTCTGAAGTCCCCCCACCCACCCTCAGCTAGGGGGTCACTGTGGAAAGAAAGCCCTGTGTCTGGAATACAGGCTCTGACTTTGAATGCAGTTCCTATTATAACCTGCCCAGGTTACCAATTCTCTCTTGAGGGACAGATTTTCTTTGCACTATACCACCAGTATGATCTGCTCTTAAAGTAGCATGAAGTTGATTGGCTGGTGGTACACAGCTGATGTCAGGGTTCTTACACCATTCCCCCTCCCTGCTACCAGCATAGGAGGGGGAAGGGTAAAGGCAGCACCTGTGTGCCACGCTGTTCTTAGGCTGCATTTCAGCCTCATGGGTCTGTTACAGCTGGCACAAGTCAGAGCAGCCCTCAGGTTGCTCTAATGCAGCACAAGGGGATCAGCCCTGGACAGAGCTACAGCAGGAGCAGGGCATGCCAGGTGAGCTTTATGCCACCTTTATGTGCATACCCCTGAACTGGACCCTGTGCATCAGCCATACCACAGCACCTGGCTCATGATTTTAAATACACATTGTGTCATCTATATTACATATAGATGCATGCACACTCATACCCACACAAACAATAGCTACATGTTTGAATGGTTCAAAATAAGAGACCCAACTATTGCTGTAACAGCTGAAGTGGCCTGGTCTTGCCTGAATGCTGAACTGGCTTTTCTTCTGGAGCAGATTTTAACAGCAATCTATGGTGAATCTAAGCCTATGGGTAACTGAGGTTTTGGTTGCTAACTCTATACAGTAACATTTCACATACAGGGCTAGAAAAATGGGTCTGATATAAGCCTCACTGACTTCATTTGAACTCTGATGATTTACACCCGATGAGGATCTGGCCCCAAAATGCCTAAAATAAAGAAATATGGCAAGAAACTGATCAGTGTTTTCTCCTGACCTGTCGTTTTGGGTGTGGCTGAGGCTTCAATGCAACGCCCAGGCAGGGGCTCTGGGGCAGATTCCATTCTCCAATACAGTCAGTGCCTCAGGCGCGCTATGTTCGGTACAGAAGCATTTTCTGACCTCTTTAAAGGCATGCGTGGCTGTTTCTTGAATCAGTTGCTAACTTTTTTCCTATTGCCATCACCCCCGTCAATTAAAATACATTTAAAAAACCCAACTCAGGGTACATCTACGCTACAGGGGGGAGTCGATTTAAGATACGCAAATTCAGCTACGTGAATAGCGTAGCTGAATTCGACGTATCGCAGCCGACTTACCCCGCTGTGAGGATGGCGGCAAAATCGACTTCTGCGGCTTTCTGTCGGCGGCGCTTACTCCCACCTCCGCTGGTGGAGTAAGAGCGCCGATTTGGGGATCGATTGTCGCGTCCTAACGGGACGCGATAAATCGATCCCCAAGAGGTCGATTTCTACCCGCCGATTCAGGCGGGTAGTGTAGACCTAGCCTAAGAGAGAGGAGCCCCACAGTTCTGGGGCAGAAATATCTTAGAGTGGAGGTGTGTCTGTAGTATTCCTCTGAATGGCTCTAAAACAAAACAAAACAAACTGATTCTGTTTCTGCCCTTTAGGCTATACAGACTGCCTCAAAGGGGGGCCTTTCCCCAATTTTATTTAACATCAGAAATACCAGGCCTTGACTTCCTTCATATTGGTGGAGGACCAGAATGGTAATATCACAACAGGCTGAAAACTGAGCTGAACCTCTCTAGGCACGGGGAAGGGATACTAAAGCTTTGTCCACACTGGGAGATTATTCATATATTTGCACCAATGCCACTGAACCAGTGCAAACAAGCTGCGCTGGTGTCACAAGTGCCTTGCACCAGTACAACTACCCCAGTTTGAAATCAAGGGAAAAGGAGCCGGGGGGGCAGGGAAAATTTCCTTGACACAACAGATCATTAAGAAGAAACGCTAGGATGCCAAGAGGGTGGTTATCATCCCAGCTTAGAAGCCTGGGTAGTTGTGATGGAAAGGCCTGGCATTGAAGCAGAATATAGTGAAAAAGGTAAAAGCACCATTTTCCCCCCTGTTTGCATTGGACTCTGCAATAAAGTGATCTGGTTTTATTGGGTTATTTTTCCAGGAGAGGGCAGTAGGCTAACATGCCAATGGCACATGATCCCTACAATAAAGCCAGCAGGTGGATTGGAGATCCTGAATGACTGCATACCATCTCTTGGTGCAGCAGGGATTCTGGTTACTCTGGAAGAGGTGAGCTGGTACCTCCTCCAGATGGCTTAGCTAACACTTTTCACCCAGGACACAGGCAGAGCTGGAACGCTGCCTGGAACTGTGTGCTCTGATATGGTGGATTCCAGCTATGGCCTAGATGGTGGCTAGCTACCCACCACCAACTGGCACCACAACACTCATGCACGCGATTAGCAGCTTCAGCAAATCCCCATGCAGGATTCAGAAACAAATCCCACCCTCTGAGCCCTAAAGGAAATAGTCAATGCAATTACGTTGTTCTGAAACAAGCCCTTCCTTCTTTGGATTTTACTCCATCCTTTCTTCCAGGAGAAGCAGCTCGTAGCCAAAGAGTAGACGGGACCCCTGAAAACTGATCCCACCACACTTTCATTCACACGTCATCATGCTGGTCTTGCTGGTTTTCCTGGCTCCTACCCAAATGCCAGCCTGGCTTGGACATGTTGGATCCTCCTTACCCCAGCCCTCTGCTTTGCCTCCTTGCACGCTCATTGACATTTCTGGAAGGCTGTCCCCTCCACGTCTTCACCAATGGAACACGGTGGCAGGGCTGGGGGAAGATGACCCCTGGTTGCAAGGATGGATCTAAGTGTGAGTGAAGGGGAGGGGAAAGGAGCTTTGCTGCAGGATGAATGAAGGGCTCACAAGGACATCCACCTACACCACACGCTCTTGCTAGTCTGGGAGGACATCCAGCCTTTAAATAAATGTTGGGATGCCGGTGAGCTCGCATGCCCCACACATCATATGGTGCCAATAGCTCTGCTCACCCCCCACCCAAGGCTGCATCTTCAAGACGATCAGACTGTGGGCGAAGGTGATGCAGATGAGGCTGACAGTGAACCCAATGGTGCTGTTCCCCATCCTTTACGGGGTCTGAGCCCCATCCCCATCCTTGTGGGCTTGCTGTTGCATGTCTGTGCAGCACATTTGACAGGGATGGGGCTGGGACCAGGCTGGCAGTGGCTGGCACAAAGGACAGAGGGGATAGGCACTACTACTTGCTATAACCTCAAATGGGGCCTGGAGGCTGCAGAGATGGGTGCCAGCAGGCAGACAATCTCTCTGGACTCTGCCCCTCATCACCATTCAGGTTAACACAGCCGGACTCCGGCGTGGGATTCAGCACCAGTGCCCTCCAGGCCTTGAATTCCCTGGCTCAAACACAAACGCCCCTGGTCCCCACACTTGGGCTCCCCCTTCACCACGGCCAGAGGGCAGTGGACTCCAGCAGCCCCTTCCCACCGGCCTGAATGTAATCCGCACAGTGCTCTCCAGAATGGGAGAAGTGCGTGGAAGTCTAAGGTGCCACACCAGGCCTCGGGTGCTTGGGTCAGTGTCCCCCGTGGAAGTGCAGGGCCCCCGAGTGATGACAATAACAGCAGCAGACGAAAGGGCGGTGGCTGGGGACTAGGATTTTCTTTCTTAGACTAACCAGCTTCTTGGCTTCAAAGGCATCTCTGTCATCCCGAAGCTTCTTGTTCAACTCTCTGCTCCAAAGGAAGGTGAGAGAGAGAGACACAAGCAGAGTGGTTACCAAGCGCTCCTTGGGAGCAGGGCAGACACCAACACTGGAGATCTAATTAGGGAAATAAGGACGCCCTTCCTGCCAGATGGGTTGGGTGGGGGTCTCAGTCCAGATAACGATGGGACTCCATAGGATAATCTCCTCCCCTGGATGAATCGCTGGGTGAGAACCTATGGCCTGGGTTATGCAGGAGGTCAAGCTAGATGATCATACTGGCCCCTCAGCGAATCTGTGGATGCCACCGAAATACATTAAATATTATTACAGCTTCCTGGAGAGACAAAGAATCCATACGGTGCTTCAGCAGCTTTGGCACATCTGGAAACAAGCTAGCCAGAAGAGGACCAGAGCTAATGAACCAGCTCAAATCCCTCTGGCTATTGGTTGGAGGATTCCCAACTCCCACCCCAAAAAGAGTCACTAATTTTGGATGCTAAGGAGCTCTCCCAGAGCAAACAAGCAAGCTTGAGCACTGCTGGAGTTTTGAACCTATTTCTGTCTGTGGGGTGGATAACACCGCTGACCTTTCCACCTCTTCTCTAGCCTCCTGTCTAGGGAAATAGCAGTCTCTCAACACCCCCCTTACCTGAGGAGCTCCAGCTGTCGAAGAAGGCTTTGTTTTTCTTTCTGCATGTTCTTAGAGACTCTGAACACATCCCTGTGTAAAGGGAGGGGAAAAGAAATCAAGAAAAAGAAAAAGAAACAAGGTTAAGCGAAAGACTAGAAAGGATGGAAAATCTGCCTGCCCCCACAATTGCACTGTCTCTCATGCACACAAGTGATGTTGCTAAAGGTACAAGCCTGCCAGCTTCAAAGATAGTTCAGTGGATAGTGCATTGGCTTTGGAGCCAGCAGACCTGAGTTCTACTCCGAGCTCTGCCACAAGCCTACTGTGCGTCCTTGGGCAAGTCATTTTCCTTCTCAGCACCTCAGTTACCCCACTTGTAAAACAGGTATAATGTCATGGTTAGGTTGTGGGCAGCCCAACTTAGTAATTAGACCCAGAGTTTGCAGTCACAATATAGGAATTAAGAGTTGGCTAGGTCAGGATACTGGGAGGTCAGAAGCAGGAGACAAGCTAGAGGCTCAGGAACCACAAGTCAGATGCTAAGAGTCAAACTGGATGGAGATGCCAGGAAATGGAGCAGGAAGCACAAGGCATGCAGTCCAGAGCAGGATAGAGCCCAGTTGTTCAGAGAGGTTCCCGCTGCTGGCTTACGTAGGACCAGTGGGCCACACTGGGGCCAGGCTTTGTAGGTCCCACATAAGCTGCTGCCGATTGGAGTGTGGCTGCTCCCAGAGAACCTTGTGGGCCCAGGTTTGAGACCCATGGGTCATGACTGATAATGATATAGTGCAGGGCTGCCGCTACCACTAGGCGACCCTAGGTGGTCGCCTAGGGTGGCAGGATTTGGGGGGGGTGTGGCATTTTGCCGTCCTTGGTGGAAATTCGGAGGCGGATCCTTCACTTGCTCCGGGACCCGCCGCTGAAGTGCCCCGAAGACGCGGAGTGGAAGGACCCCCGCTGCCGAATGCTCAGATGAGGAGCGCTGCCGCCTAGGGCGGCAAAAACCCTGGCGCCACTCCTGGATACATGCCTCTGTTTGTTAATGCATCATGAGATGAAAAGCTGCTATGTAAGAACTCAGTCTTATTATTAGGCAAAGGCTGAAAAGATGCACCCCACAGTGGCTGTGATACAATTATTGTAACCTCTCTAGCTGAGGCTACAATAAACTGGAGAGCACATGAAAGAAACCCCCCTACTGCTTTAAACAAAAATAACAATTCTTTGCCCTTGTACGGTGCTTTCCAGCCAAGCATCTATTAACACATTAATTTAGCCTCACAACTCCCCTAGCAGGGGACTATTAGTATTAGTCATGTTTTATCAATGAGAAAACCACCACAGGGAGCTGATTACTTGTCTTCCCCAGGATCAGATATTGAGCTCATGACAGAGCCAGTAATAGAACCCAGGTCTCCAGCTTCCAAGAGCTGTTCCTTAACCAGTAGACAGCTCCTCATACTGGATACCAGGGAAGTCATGCTGCACAAGCAGCTACCCAGCTTCCACTGCACATTCTGTAACCGCTATCCAGCCATACCTGTCTTTCTGTTCCTGTTCACACTGAGCCTCCTTCTGGAGACGCTCCAGATGCCCCTTGGCCACCTCCAGCTCCCACTTGCTTCTCTCCAGCTGCTCCAGGAGGTTTTCATTCAGAAGCTGGAGCCGCTCGTTCTGCACCCGGGTCTCCAGCTGCTCAGAGTTCAGAGACTGTATTTGATGTTCCAGCTGGGAAAGAGGAAAAAAGGCAAAGAATAGGAAGAGCCACCTGCCAGACTCAGGAAGCCACAACCATACAATGGGCCAGAAAAGCAGATACGCAACGTGCTATCGAGGAGCTGCTCCAGGTAAGCTGCCCAGAAGGCCGTGGATAGGCTGTCAGCATTATTCTCGGTGTGACATAAAGCCACAAGCTGCGTATTTCAAAGCCTGTTATCCTGTGCTGACCCCCCTGAACCGATAAGTCAGAGCACAGAACTGTGTGCACAATTGTTTCCTACACAAAGGAAAAAGGGGAAGAGTAAGGCTGGAGAAGCAGCAGTAAGTCTGCTCACCTCGTGGCCCAGGAACCCAGGCTGACAGGTGCTATACAAACAGAACAAAAAGAGCCACCGCCCCCAAGAGCTTACTATGTAAGTAGACGACAAGAAACAACAGATGGATACAGGCGGACACACGGGGAGCACAAGGAAACGAAGAAACAACATTGGTCAGCATGATAGGCAGTGGTCTCAGATGTTCATTGAGGTTTGTGAGTTTCAGGTTAGGTGTTTGCTTGGCAGAGGCAATAAGTGAAATGACTAGAGCAGGGAACTGGAAGTCGGGATGCCTGGACCTCACTCAAAATACCCCTTAAATCTCAGCTTGCAGCTGCCCGCTTACAAACTGGAATGAGAAGGTTTACAGCACTATGGCAGCGGCTTTCCCTGACAGGCCTTCATGCACCAGAATGTCAGAGGCAAGCACCCCGCTGAGCCAAGTTTAACCCCGTGGAGACAAGTAGATGGGCGCTACATTACCTAGGCACGAGGTCGAGTTAAGGACAAAGTGAGATCTGATCTCATGCACATGCCAACCTTGCTAGGGCCCCTCTAGGAGGGGATGTGTACTCTGAACTGCCTACTTGCTGCAAGCTTAAGTCAGACCCTTATCTGAAAGCAAGATAGAGAGAGATAAGGCAGGATCTCATGCATGGCCATCTCTTGACAGAAGACTCCCATGGAATGTAAACATCCAACTATGCTGGTGTAGCCTGGCTCTCCTCTACAGCATGGTATGCTGCACCTGCTCTACCAGGCCAGATGGAGACAGGTGGTGCGTGCAAACACTGGATTGCTAGGGGTATGTTTGAGCCGGGGCCACTCATCCTGGATTTTTGGAAGGCCACATACGGAGCCCCTTATCTGAGAAAGCCTTACAGACAGCCTCAAAGATTAAATGTTTTAGCTTGCTAAGGATCCGGAGCAGACCCAGTGAATCCCAGTTACTTGAACCCCATCTCTCCAAACCGCCCTATCTAACAGATGGCCAACATTCCTCCATGCCTGTTGATTCTCGATTAGATAGAGCTGCTTGGTGCTGTTCAAGCCATGTGGCTAGCTGGGACCCTACCATAGCCCTGAACAAGAACTAGTTTGTACGTATCTAAAGCAGAATCATTAGCTGGTCTGGTTGTGGAATCTACACAAAGGAAAACCCAGAAGACACACAATGAGCGAAATGTCTCTGATATTTTGCTTGCTGCAGATTTGCCTAGTCCATGGATTTCCAGCTAAGCCTCTCCCATCTCCTACAAGCCATTTCTGAAAACCTAGCTCTTCCACAAAGAATTCCAGATAGAGCAGGTCGGAAGCTGAGTCCTTCTTCCCCCTGTGTAAAATTTTGATTTTTTTTAAAACAAACAAAACCAAAAACAAAAATATGTTGGGTTGAAAACAGAAAAGATTTCCGTTTACCACAAAAGCATTGAAATGTGTTGATGGAAGCACAGAGACGCTTTCAGTACAAATTTTTACTTAGCTGAAAACCCTATTTTTCATCCAAAAAAGTTTGTGCCCTAATACCAGCTGCGATGACTGCATGGCACTTTGTGTCTAAACTGAATCCAACCAGCTTGTACTTTAAGACAGCAATTCTTTCAGGGCAGGGATGTGCTATTGGTTTGAGGCAGTTTGTCTGCTACACTGAGCCAGGAATACTTATGGCAATATTATATATATATATAAAAATATTGCCACTTCAATATGACCACAAGGGAGTCCTCTCGCAGAGCAGCAGCGCTGCCATCCGGCATGGCTGGCACTGACCTGAGTCCTCTGACTGTCATGAGTTCTCCCTGGATCCAGTCAGCAGGTGCCAGGCAGGTAATTTGCAATGAGGGAGCTCTGAAGCAGAGGGAGGAGAGCAAAACTGGAAGCTGCTTTAGGAGAGGCAGCCATTGAACATAAGGGTCTTGCTGTGTAAGGCAAGATTAGGGCCATCACTGCTGCATAAATGAAAATCGGGGCGAGGGGAACAGGGCAATCAGCTTATATGCAGCTGCGCTACTCAGCCTGCGTCTCTGTCACCTCAAGACAGGCCATCCTCATAGCATGTCACAAGGTGCTTCCTCGACTTTTCCCTGCATTGCAAGAGTGCTGTCGCCATGCTCGTAGGGCCTGACCTAAAGTCTATTGCAGACAGTAGGAGTCTTCCCATTGACTTCAGTGGGTTTTGGATCACATCACTACGTCCTTGTCAACCCATAGAGCTCGAGACTCAAACATAGAGCCTCACCTTGTTTTGTCACTAGACTGTGCGGTCCCCACCTTCCCCCCCGGCTGTGGGTTTAGTCATGGTGATCCATACATTAGCAACCTCCATTCAAGGTAATTGCATTTATCTGTGCCAAGGTATGAAACCACCCACCTTAAAAAAGCCTGAGTTTTCCATGCAGGATACACAGGGCATCCTGAACACGTTCCCCCATGCGAGACCCAGACATTTAGCAGAGGAGTTAACCTACAGTTCACTAAGGAAGAGGAGATGAACCATGTGGAAAGGAAATGAAGTCTGTCAATTACAGACTGGTGATTTCACTCTTTGAGAGTGGGAGTGTTATCATTGGGTCTCATTGTGCCAGTAAGGGCCACTATTTTCCCTAGCATGGGAAGGATTTTGCTCTCCTGGTTATTTCAATGGTGGGAGATGAAGCAGATCAGACAGATGTTCTACGTCCACTTCTCTGTTAGTTTTAGCTTCACAGTCCATGGACCAGAACTGCAAATCATAGAATCACAGAATATCAGGGTTGGAAGGGACCTCAGGAGTCCCTGCTCAAAGCAGGACCAATTCCCAACTAAATCATCCCAGCCAGGGCTTTGTCAAGCCGGGCCTTTAAAACCTCCAAGGAAGGAGACTCCACCACCTCCCTAGATAACGCATTCCAGTGCTTCACCACCCTCCTAGTGAAATAGTGTTTCCTAATATCCAAATGCATTCTCCCCAAGAGGATTTGGGGATGGCCTATCCACTCATGATCTGGTGACTACCAAGATTGCAGAAGTGTCTCCGGCACAATATGTTTATTCTTTTTGTTAGCCCTATCCCCTGGGTTAAGGGGCCTTTATCCCCACCAAGGAAAGAGGTAGAAGACCCCTCATGCCCTATAGTGAGGGGATATCAGGCAAGGTCTTGTTATCTGTTTGATTTGATACCCTCCCTCCACTCACCTGAAGATGCCTCTTCCCTCCCTAACTTGGACTTTGGTGCCATCAGATAGTACACTTGGACTTTAGAACCATCCTCTGGACACTGACTGCACTGTTTACAGTGTGCTACAGTGTTTGACCTGCATCATGGTTATCTGCTGATATGGGCTAGCATCCATGGGCAGTTCCTAGTCAGAAAAATATCTACAGAGCTTTAAACACACACACACCCTCAAAATGATCTGGACAAATTGGAGAAATGGTCTGAGATAAACAGGATGAAGTTTAACAAAGACAAATGCAAAGTGCTCCACTTAGGGAGGAAAAATCAGTTTCACACATACAGAATGGGAAGAGACTGTCTAGGAAGGAGTACGGCAGAAAGGGATCTAGGGGTTATAGTGGACCACAAGCTAAATATGAGTCAACAGTGTGATGCTGTTGCAAAAAAAACAAACATGTTTCTGGGATGTATTAACAGATATGTTGTGAGCAAGACACGAGAAGTCATTCTTCCGCTCTACTCTGCTCTGGTTAGGCCTCAGCTGGAGTATTGTGTCCAGTTCTGGGCGCCGCATTTCAAGAAAGATGTGGAGAAATTGGAGAGGGTCCAGAGAAGAGCAACAAGAATGATTAAAGGTCTTGAGAACATGACCTATAAAGGAAGGCTGAAAGAATTGGGTTTGTTTAGTTTGGAAAAGAGAAGACAGAGGGGACATGATAGCAGTTTTCAGGTATCTAAAAGGGTGTCATAAGGAGGAGGGAGAAAACTTGTTCACTTTAGCCTCTAAGGATAGAACAAGAAGCAATGGGCTTAAACTGCAGCAAGGGAGGTTTAGGTTGGACATTAGGAAAAAGTTCCTAACTGTCAGGGTGGTTAAACACTGGAATAAATTGCCTAGGGAGGTTGTGGAATCTCCATCTCTGGAGATATTTAAGAGTAGGTTAGATAAATGTCTATCAGGGATGGTCTAGACAGTATTGGGTCCTGCCATGAGGGGAGGGGACTGGACTCGATGACCTCTCGAGGTCCCTTCCAGTCCTAGAATCTATGAATCTATGAAACCCCTAGATGGGTGAGCTTGAAAGAGCAACCAGAGAAGTATCTCTCACTTTTATTCATAGATAATATCTATCCCGGTTCTGGAAATAACCTAATAACGGCTATACTGGGTCAGACCAATGGTCCAGCTAGCCCAGTATCTCGTCTTCCAACAGTGGCCAATATCAGGTGCTTCAGAGGAAATGAACAGAACAGGCAATCATTGGGTGAGTCATTTCCTGTCGGTCTTTCCCAGCTTCTAGCAATCAGAGGCTAGGGACACCCAGAGCATGGGTCGCATCCCTGACCATCTTGGCTAATCATCTTGGCTGAAAAGTCCCAGTCTTTTTAATTTCTCCTCATATGGAAGCTGTTCCATACCCCTAATCATTTTTGTTACCCTTCTCTGAACCTTTTCCAATTCTAATATATACTTTTTCAGGTGGGGTGATCAGAACTGCACGCAGTATTCAAGGTGCGGGGTGTACTACAGATAGTGGCATTATGATATTTTCTGTCTTATTATCTAGCTCTTTCTTAATGGTTCTGAACATTCTGTTCGCTTTTTTGACTGCTGCTGCACATTGAGTGGATGTTTTCAGAGAACTATCCACAATGACTCCAAGATCTTTCTTGAGTGGTAACAGCTAAGTTAGACCCCATAATTTTATATGTATAGTTGGGACATTTTCCAATGTGCATTACTTTACATTTATCAATACTGAATTTATTCTGCCATTTTGTTCCCCAGTCACCCAGTTTTGTGAGATTCCTTTGTAACTCTTCGCGGTCTCCTTTGGACTTAACTACATTCAGTAGTTTTGTATCGTTTGCAAATTTTGCCATCTCACTGTTTGCCCCTTTTTCAAAACGCTTTGCACGTTTTGCTTACCATCTCATTTATCACGTGGAAGCGAGTGAGGCTCCCCTGTATTTTTACCTCAGCATTAGGAACTGTAATAGATGCCTAACGTAAGATGCACAGTGCTTTGTCATAATGCTGTTGCCAGCCAAGGTCATTCAGTAAGAGCATGGCCCTTGAAGCAGTGCGAGATTTGGGGCCAGATCCACAGAGGACATAAGTGGGCCCAACTCCACTGAAGTCAGTAGAGTTATGTCAATTTACACCAGCTGAGGATCTGGCCCTGGAACTCTATTCTCCATCCCCACCCCGATACACATACCTACTGTGTGTGCACGGGGGGTGGGAGGGGTGGGCAGAGAGGGGAAGGGCACAGGTCTAATAGGCACTGAAGAACATGGCTACTACTCATGACACCACTTTAGAAAGTCCTCATCACAGGACATTAGATCAAAGCAAGACCCTCTCATCCAGTTTACATACAGAACGATATCATTCATCGTATAAGGAGCTGAGCACACCCTATGCAAATATTGACATGACGATTACCTAAGCAGCATAGCGTTACATGACCCAGAGCACTTATTTCTTCACTACGCTCTTTTAAGATGACGTAGCCATACAATAACGAGGACGAGTAAACACAGTTGCCCTTCCTAATCTTGATAGAAAGGGGACCAGCTGGCTAAAACTAGGATTATAGCAGTGTTGGAGTCAGGCCAGCATTTGGTGCCTGTAGGTCACAGAGCACTAGTACCTCTTGTGAGTGGGAGGTTGGGCTAAATTAAAGTGGGATCCCCTATTTTTGGTGGCTGAAGTCAAACATCAGAAGCCTATGAGAGAAGAATGTAGGAATGCTGGCCCAGTACCATTGGGTCCTCTGATAGGCTAGTAGATATGCTTGGGGTTAAGCCCATGCTCCTGGTTAGGAAAGCTACATCATGACAGAATGGAATACATATAGTCTGAAGCAACACAGGAGATTTGCATGCATCTCAGTATGGGATTTACCATATTAGATTGCTTTGATGGTCCATCTAGTCTGGTATAAACTTTCACAGAGAGCTTTAAATCCATAGCTCTCAAACCACTTTGCAAAGGAAGGCAAGTATGTGAGTTATAGAGAGATTAAGTCAATTACCCATGGTCACATATATCAGCACCAGAACTGCGTGTAGAACTCAGGCATCCCAACTCCCAATCTAGGACACTGCTGGCATGACCACAACACCTCCTATACTCATGCTTCAGAGGAAAGCAAAGGCCACCATAATGCACATGGTCACTTGTGAAGGTACATGAACAGGTGAGAAGATTCCTTCTTGGCCCTGTGGGCGATCAACCAATACCGTGAAGCAGGGGTAGTCTATTTTTTGTCAAGGTATAAATTTCTTGGTCAAGGTATAGTCAAGGTCCAGACTCCAGAGAAAATAACACACCTCTATCCCGATATAACGCGATCTGATATAACACGAATTCGGATATAATGCGGTAAAGCAGTGCTCGGGGGGTGGGGGGGGAAGGGGCGGGGCTGCGGACTCCGGTGGATCAAAGCAAGTTCAATATAACGTGGTTTCACCTATAACGCGGTAAGATTTTTTGGCTCCTGAGGACAGCGTTATATTGAGGTAGAGGTGTACTAATAAAAAAAACAACAACAATGATAATAATGAGCAAATAAAAAGACTTCGGGGTCCATTCAAAGTATCTTGCAGTCTGGATTCGGCCCATGGTCCTCCTATTGATTACCCCGCTGTGAAGAACGAGACAGGAACACCCCAATTTCAGCACATACAACTGAAGTAGCATAAAATTATCCAAACGCTTTTAAAATCCAGCTGCAGCATTTTACTCCATGAGTTATTCTGAAGGAGATAGAAAACGTAAACCACAGAGGTTAAGGGGAATTGCTGCTGGTGTGCCCATGCATGAATTGCTTCTACAGCCCGGCTTTGCTGGTCAGAATTGTGGAAGGACACACACACATACACACACACTTTATTGTAAATTATCCTGCAGAAAGAAGAAAAGATTCCAGAACGGATGGGAAATGAATATAGTAGCAGTTTTAAATGAACTGTGGTAACCAGCAAGAATGCTCAGGGCAGAGCCCTGCTGGAGCAGTAGGAAGGAACTGGACTGACTGGTGCAATGCAGCCAATTATCGCCCACTCTGAGCACAACTTCAGGAGCAGGGGGGTAGCTTTCAGGGTTGCCAAGGGCAGTTAAAAAGGAATTAAAGGAAGACACTGTAGGGTGCCTGTTTCTTCAGGAAGGCTCTGGGCCAGGTTACCTTTCTCTGCCGGTTGAGGATTTTCTCAAGCTCCTGCTCCTTGCTGCGCAGCTCCTTCTGCAGCAGGTTGCTCCTGTCGTGCCTCAGTGATTCCTGCACAGAGGAAAGACCCACAGATTTTGATACTGTCCACAAATCCCTGGAATGACATTTCCCAATACCAGGGAACAGAATATCATTGCTGCCCGGGAGCCTGCTGCTAAATGACCCAGCACAACCCCCTCCTGCTTCAGAGACAGGAAAGTTCTAGGGCTCTCCAGTAAGCCTTGTATTGAAGCCAGTTTCCCACACGGTGGTTGAGTCTCCATGGGGAACATCCAAGCTCGTTGCCGGTCCCTTGGCCCACCCATTTCCCAACTCTATTTATTTAGAATCATAGAATAGAATCATAGAATATCAGGGTTGAAAGGGACCTCAGGAGGCATCTAGTCCAACCCCCTGCTCAAAGCAGGACCAATTCCCAGACAGATTTTTGCCCCAGATCCCTAAATGGCCCCTTCAAGGATTGAACTATTTTTTGCCTCACACTGAAGAAGATTTACAAGGAACACCCATCCCTTTCTTCTAACAGTCTCATTGCAGGGGAGTTGCTCATAGAATAGCAGGGCAGGGCAGAAGACACACAGCAGTTCTTCTAGAAGATGCTTCTGGTTGTCTTTATAGTCTTCCTGGATGCTAAATTCTCCCTGATCAAATGAAATCTCAATAGCCACTCTCAAGCTGACTAATATCACAGATGGGAAAAGGATACTTCACAATTAACATCTTCTGCATTGAAAACAAGAGGATGTTCTTCAGGCCCCTTGAGAGCAGAGACCACAACCTCCCAACAAGGCGGAGATAAAAAATAAAGCCCAGATTAGGCTGTAGCTGTTGTAAGTGCCAGAGCATATTAACTGAGGTTCTGTGTGGAGATACACCATGAGCACTGCAACAGGGAGTGTCCTGGCCAAATCTCCTCCAGCTAACATAGACCCTTGCACCAGTAGAAGAACAAAGCTACTGAAGATTTCAAAAGAAGTCACATGGGGAGCAGAGGCAATAGGGTCATCTCCCTTGCAAATGTAGAGGAAACCAAATATTTGCCTCATTTAAGAATCAAAATGCATGCCCAACTGAGCACATGTAGGGAGGATTTACCTGGCAGAGCAGTCGTTCCTTTTCCGCTTTGATCTGTTGCTCCATTTCTTCATAAAGACACCTGACTTCTCTGTCATGGTCTGTCTCCTTCCTACCAAGAAGAAAGAGTGTGTGATGGAGGGAGACTGAGAATGAATGTGAAAGGAAAACAAGGATAAATAAAGAAGGAGAGGGAGTGGGAAATCTTCTCTCTCAAATAGGAGGATACAGATTTAATTTAGAATGCACACTAATAGCTTATGGGTATTGCCCCATTCCCAAGCACCTGGGCTCACATGCACTGATAAGGGATTCCATGGCCACTGGAGATCCATGGGAGCATATTTATTTGCACACAGTTTTATTTATTAGAGTCATCCATCTTAGGTACTTAATATGGCTTCCATCAGCATAGTATCTGAGTATCTCACCATCTATAAAGTATTTATCCCCACACCATTCCTGTGAGGTAGGTCATATTACAGATGGGGAACTGAGGCACATGACTTGCCCAAGGTCACACAGGAATTCAGTGACAGAGGTCTCCCAAGTCCTACGCTGGTGCCCTAATCACTAGACCATCCTTCCTCTCTGCCAGGAGAAAACCACGTAAGTTGGAGCTAGGACTCTGGCTAGATGTTAATGCCAAATCTGGAGGGAATGGGCTAAGAGAGTCAATGCAGCATTATATGTAGCACAGAAGTCTTTTCCTCCTTAATCCCAGCCTCCTCCCATTTCTCCTTGTGTTTTGGGATAAGGCAACTGGTCAGGTTGCATCTAAATGAGTACCAGCGGATTCCCAGCTGCCATGGAGGCCTTCTTACCTCTTTAGTGCCTGCTCCATGGATTCCTTCTCATAATGCACCTCCCTGATATACGATGAAACATGGAACAGGAACTCCTCAAAGTTGGCCAAGAGATCTGGACGTTCTTTCCGAAGACGAGTCCAGAGCTCCCGAACCTCACTCTGACTGGAGCAAAGATAAGAGAGGGAGAGCCAGGGAGTTTCCATGTTATCACAGGATTGGTATTCCTTCTAACTTACACATGTTCAAGAAGAGAAGGGCTGCCCTCCATTGACCTCAGAGGTTGCATTGGATGGGCCTGTAATACTGAAGGGCGGGGGGTGGACCATAACTGGGAATAAAGACTATGAAGTAGTGGGTGGCCAGAACGAGATAAGTCATCCCAAAACCACCCTATAAAGATAACTCAGCATTGCCAATGCCAAGCATTGGGAAAGAAAATCACGAGTAAGGCCCCCCCAAAATCATGAGGTTTAAAATATACAATAAATAAATAATAAAATTGGGTTCAACCTAATAAAAAGCAGCAATTATTATAAGGCAATAATTTTAGAGCTACTTTACAAATATTAATTATCACACAGCTACTGTGAAGTAGATCAGCATTACCCCATTGTTTTACAGGTGGGGAAACTGAGGCACAGGGAGGTGAAGTACCTTGAACAAAGTCCCATGCCATGCTAGTGTCAGATGTAGGAGTCATGCCTTCCAGTCCCTTTACGCTACTTTTAACAAAAACCTGAGATGAAACACCCCCTCTCAAAATGACCCAAGAATTCAATCTGTGGTGTCTCTTTAGAGCAGTGTGGACTCGCAGAGAGAGCACTGGATTGGGACTCAGAAGACCTGGTTCTATTCCTGCCTCTGCCACTCTCTTAGGTGACCTTGGGGAAGTCTCTTCAACCCTCTGTACTTCAGTATCCTTCATCTGTAAAAGGGGAATAATGATGCTGACTTCCTTTGTAAAGCGCTTTGAGATCTACTGATGAAAAGCACAATATAACAGCTAGGATTTATTATTATTTTTCACTGCTAGAACCAGACATCTTAACTTACTGTTTCTTTGTGCGTGATGGGGAAAAGATGGAAGAGGGCTCCAGAGTCCTGTGGGAATGGGATAATCCCTCCTAAACCCACAGCCCTTCTCAAAATGAAACAGGCATCTTAAAATGGTCTCAAGTAACGGTCTCAAGTTGAAGTGGGGGAGGCTTATTTTGGAAATTAGGAAAAACTTTTTCACTAGGCGGGTGGTGAAGCACTGGAATGGGTTACCTAGGGAGGTGGTGGAATCTCCTTCCTTAGAGGTTTTTAAGGTCAGGCTTGACAAAGCCCTGGCTGGGATGATTTAGTTGGGGATTGGTCCTGCTTTGAGCAGGGGGTTGGACTAGATGACCTCCTGAGGTCCCTTCCAACTCTGATATTCTATGATTCTATGAAATGCTGCTCACCAATAGGGTGAGAGGTAGGGAGGGGCAGAAATTACTTCTGTGCCCTATTTCTGGAGAAAACGTCTTTGGGGCAGGGACTGTCCTTTTGGTCTGCGCTTGTACAGTACCTAGGCACAATGGGGTCCTGGTCCAAGCCTGATGCCCTAATGCAGTACAAATAATAAGGGCTGGTCTACACTGGGGGGGGGGGGGGGAAATTGATCCAAGATACGCAACTTCAGCTACACGAATAGCGTAGCTGAAGTCGAAGTATCTTGGATTGAATTACCTGGGGTCCACACAGTGCGGGATCGATGGCTGCGGCTCCCCCATCGACTGCGCTATCGCCGCTCGCTCTGGTGGAGTTCCGGAGTCGACAGTGAGCGCATTCGGGGAATCGATATATCGCGTCTTAACGAGACGCGATATATCGATCCCGGATAAATCGATTGCTACCCGCCAATACGGCGGGTAGTGAAAACGTACCCAAAAACAGACCAAAAAACATAGACTAAGTCTTAGCACTCTCACTTTAAAATAATAAGACCTAGCTCTTCTATAGCACTTTTCATCAGTGGCCCCAAAAGCACTTCATAAAGCAGATCAGTATCATTCTCCTCATTTTACAGATGGAGAAACTGAGGCATGGGGAGGGAAGAAACTTGCCAAAAGTCACCCAGCAAAGTAGAGCTGGGAATTGAACCCAGGTCTCATGACAAAAAACAGGAAATTAAGGGAGCAGTGTTCAAAAATACCCAAGGGATTTAAGAACAGACCCCATTAACAGTCAAACAGGATGTGTGTACCAAACCCACTAAGTGCCTGCAGAACACATTTAATTGAATCATAGAATATCAGGGTTGGAAAGAACCTCAGGAGATCATCTAGTCCAACCCCCTGTTCAAAGCAGGACCAATCCCCAGACAGATTTTTTGCCCCAGATCCCTAAATGGCCCCCTCGGGGATTGAACTCACAACCCTGGATTTAGCAGGCCAATGCTCAAACCACTGAGCTAGCCCTCCCCCAAAAGTTACCTCCCCTGACCCCGAAAGCTTTTATATTTGAGCTGATCAACATTTTTCAGAGATTTTTCTCCTAAAAAAATGGTCTTTTTTTCCAACAGTTTTTTTGCATAAATGTTGTCATTGACTTTTTTCATTTTTCATGACCTGAAATATGATTATCAATATTTTTAATTGACCAAACCCCCAGATTTTAGTAAACAAAACATGTCCATTTTGAACTCTCTGAAACAAAAATATCAACACTTTGTGATTTCCCCTTTTCCCTACAGTTCTCAACTAGCTCAGCTTTGACTTCATCTTTTTAAAATGCTAGTTTGACTGACACAAATTCAATCTTAACATTAATTTCACTATATGTTTCTGCTGAACAGACTCCATCTAGTGGACAATACCGTGCAAAATATTCCATTTAACTGGGACAACTCTTTTACTGGGATATTTCTTGGAGGTGTGACAGACCCAGACCAGTGGGGTACAGGAGTCTGGTAGAGGGCAAATATACTGGTCACTGGATGAGTAGTTTTCTGTTCCCTGAGTGACCAGAGCAGGGGCTGCGCTAGAGTAATCAGGAACCTGCTAGAACCAGTTAAGGCAGGCAGGCTAATTAGGACACCTGTAGCCAATTAAGAAGCAGCTTCTAGAATCAATTAAGGCAGGCTAATCAGGGCACCTGGGTTTTAAAAAAGAGCTCACCCCAGTTTGTGGGGTGAGTGTGAGGAGCTGGGAGCAAGAGGCGCAAGGAGCTGAGAGTGAGAGGGTGTGCTGCTGGAGGACTGAGGAGCCCAAGTGTTATCAGACACCAGGAGGAAGGTCCTGTGGTGAGAATAAGGAAGGTGTTGGGAGGAGGCCATGGGGAAGTAGCCCAGGGAGTTGTAGCTGTCATGCAGCTGTTACAGGAGGCACTATAGACAACTGCAGTCCACAGGGCCCTGGGCTGGAACCCGGAGTAGAGGGTGGGCCCGGGTTCCCCCCAAACCTCCCAATTGACCTGGACTGTTGGTTCTCCCAGAGGGGAAGGTCTCTGGGCTGTTCCCCAACCCACATGGTGAATCTCTGAGGCAAGAAAATCCGCCAATAAGCGCAGGACCCACCAAGATAGAGGAGGAACTTTGTCACAGGGGACAGAGGTGAATGGCTCTGTTTAACTGGGATGGTAATATCATTATGGTAAAAGTGAGCAGGTAGTGCTGTTTCAGATCAGTTTCCCAGTTCTTTTTCTTAGTGTGTGAGCAAGTTTTTAGTCTTAAAAGAAATGCTTGTGACATGGTTAGTTTTGTTATGCAAGGCTCCAAAGAGGAAATTTTGTGAACAGCAAGAGAGTTTGCTCTCTGCCTTGGTCTCTCACTGGAGTCAGTTCTTGAGTTAGAGTTGCTCCTTGGGAACTGGTCATTGGTGTTGGCAGAGAGTCTTAAAAGAACGGATTTCCCTGCATGCTGTTTGATCTCTCTTTCTGAATTGATATATGTGCATAAATAAAACAAGTGACACTTTGGGTATACCCAGACTCTACCTCACTGATTTCCCCTTCACTGGAAAACACCCAGCAAGGCCTTGGAATTCTGCTACTGTCAGGCAGAGGGGCAACACTGATCTCAGAAGAAGGAGCAATGATATTATCAATTTCACATACTGGGGACACATTTACCCTGTTGCAAGTGACTAAGTGGTGCTTAGACAGATATACAAGTCTAGTCTTAAAGAAGCTGTCAGATTTCAAAAGAAATAAGATAGGAATGAAGCTGGTATCATTTTATTCACTCCAGCATTTTATGGCATTTACTATCTTTTTGGAACGTTGCCTGTTTATAACCTCTTCTCTTAAATCAGGCAAGGTTGTCCATGGGGATGCTTGCTGCATGGTACATCTAAATTCCTTTGGATGGTAACCAAAGACCATTCCACCTTAGTCTAGTGAAGAAGTTATATTTTTTAGGCAAGGTGGTCAGTTCTGGTGGGGTTTAGGGCAAATGTTTAATTTTAAAAACTATTTCTCTGGGCCAAAAACTTTTGCCTGGGCTGGTAGATCAGTGACCATTTCAAGGAACGTCTCAGATGAACCAACAAGGGTAGAGACTGATGATCTACATCATTAGAAAGTTGGACACTCCAGGTTTTGACTGATGTATGGCAGCTTTTTCTACCTATCATGGTTCATGATGTATCCAATCATACGAGTCACATTTGAGCTGTGCATGTATGTCCACTGTGTCCTGCTCTTTGGAGCAGCAGCCTGGCCTAGGACCCAGCCCAACCCACTCCTATTCATATTTAAAAGAGAATCCTGAAAACGAGGAGGGAAAAAAATCCTACCGGCTGAGGAATGTGTAGCCATTTATTTAAAAGAATGATCTGCCCTGGGGTGAATGCTCCATCTGAGGGGATGGCTAATGACGTATGCATCAGATCTGAATTACCCAGGTTCTCTGGGTGTTCAGATTCAAGTCCCAACAGGGTCAATTTACTCCCTCATCTTTTTAGATGGATCAGTTAAGCTCCAGGCAGTGCATTGTGCAGTGATCTACAAATAAGACCTTCAAGACTAAGGTCCTCTGCATGGCTGTTGAAGACTTCATGGTTCTTTTGGAAAGACAAAACTCATCTCTTTGCCTAAATCCTCCCCATGCCCATGGTTGTGCTGTGTACTGTGCACCAATTAGTTGCCACCCTGACGACAGTGATATTTCATAGCTGAAACGTGAGTCTATAACCTGCAAAGTTCTTTGGGGAAAGTGCTGCATTAAAGGCCACTGGTGAGTATTCAGGCTAGATATCCCAGACTCCCTGGCATTTCTAATGCAGCACATGAACTTGACACAAGGTTGGAATACAAAATGCTAAGGCAACACTTTTGAAAGCATGTTCTTGAAGATAACCAGCAGTGCCAGGTCAACGTCTCTCAATCTGTGCTTCACTGTAAGATCAGACCAGGACAGGATTTGAGACTTACTCTTCAAAGACCTGGGCTACTCCGAGCTGCTCCATCATTGAACAAAATCGCTTCTCCTCTTCATCGTCTGTCTGGTCCAAATCATCTGACCAGCCTGACTCAAAGGTCTCCTCATGTCTGAAGTGATCTGTGCTTCCAGACCCTTGGTACAGCTCAATCCCTATGAACTTCCCTGCAGGAAGGGGGAGGAGGGAAGAGGGAGCAGAAAGTCACATTATATTTAGCACTAGAAAAGCTCTTTGAGGGGCAGCCTGAACCAACTTCATTAGATATGGCCAAATCCAATGGTGCCTATTAAACACTGACCTCAGACAGCAAACAGAGAGCCTCTTCCTGTATCATTATCAACGGGACAAAATCGGTCAGTATCCAGTCAGAGCTGAAGCACCCCTCTACTGGAGGTTCAGGAACTCAGGACTTTCAGCTGATGTGCGTTTAGAGTTCAGTTCATTACACCACAGTTCAGGCATGATAAGAATGGAAGGATGGGTCTGCACTTAAGGCAGTAGACTGGTGCTGGGGGTTCAAGTCCCAGCTTTGGCACAAGCTCCTTATGTGATCTCAGGCAAGTCACTGAATTGTTCTGTGCCTCCATTTCCCAGTCTGTAAAATGGAGATAAAAATCCTTCCTCTCTCCTGCCCTGTGTCTACCTTGACTGTTTAGATTGAAAGCTCTTTGAGGCAGGGCCTGTCTCTCGCTATGTGTTTATACAGTGCCTAGCACAGAGTCTCTCTGATCTCACTTGGGACCTCTAGGGGTTCTACCATAATATTAGTAATTCTCCTCTCACCCAGCTCATCTCCCCAAGTACTATGCTGAACAAAACTGGGACAGCTCTCTGAACAAGGCCCCCTCCTCCTCAGGTCTCAGTTCATCCAGAGCGCTACACTAGGAGGGTGGCAAATATTGGGAGTTGAGATGGAAAAGAGTGGGGAGGAAATTCTTCCTAAAGGAATACATCAAGTAGCTCTCTCTAGAAAAAAAACCCAAGATTTTAATGCCAAAAGGGACCATTATGATAATCTAATCTGGCCTCTTGTATAGCATAGGCTGGAAGACCTCACGCAGTGATTCCTGCATCATGCCCATCACTTATGTTGGAGTTATAGTGTTACTTCAGTACCTGCAAAGATACTGGAACAAATGATTAAACACTCAATTTATAAGCACCTAGAGGATAATAAAGTTGTAAGGAATAGTCAGCATGGATTTGTCAAGAACAAATCATGCCAAACCAACCTGATTTCCTTTTACTGGCCTGGTGGATGGGGGAGAAGCAGAAGACAGGATATACCTTGATTTTAGTAAGCCTTTTGACTCAAGGCTTGTCTTCACAGATCAAGGCTGCTGCAATCAATGCAGCAAGTGTCAATTTAGCGGGTCTAGTGAAGGCCCGCTAAATCAATGGCAGAGCCCTCTCCAGTTGACCTGGTACTCCACCTCCCCAAGAGGAGTAAGGGAAGTTGACAGGAGAGCATCTCCTGTCGATGCAGTGCAGTGAAGACACTGCAGTAAATCGACGTAAGCTACGTCGACTCCAGTTATGTTACACTACTACAGCTATGTGAATAACGTAGGTCAATTTACCCCCATAATGAAGACAAGCCCTCAGTCCCACATGACATTCTCATAAGCAAACTAGGGAAACGCAGTCTAGATTAAATTAATATAAGGTGGATACACAAATGGTTGAAAAACCATACTCAGAGTAGTCATCAATGGGTCCCTGTCAAACTGGGATGGCATATCTAGAAGGGACCCACAGGAGTCAGTCCTGAGTCCAGTACTAGTCAATAATGACTTGGATACCAGAGTGGAAAGTATGCTTATAAAATTTGCAGATGACACCAAGCTGGGAGGGGTTGCAAGCATTTTGGAGAACAGAATTAGAATTCAAAACAACCTTGATACCTTGGCAAGACCTTGACAATTGGTTTGAATTCACCAAGATGAAATTCAGTAAAGATAAATGCGAAGTACTTCACTTAGGAAGGAAAAAAATCAAATGCACAGCAACATAATAGGGAATAATTGGCCAGGTGGTGCTGAAAAGGATCTTGGGGTTATAATGGATCAAGATTGACTATGGGTTAACAAGGTAATGCAGTTGGCTAATATCATTCTGGGGTGTATTAATGAGAGTGTTGTATGTAAAACACGGAAGATGATTATTCCACTCTATTCAGCACTGGTGAAGCCTCAGCTGGAACACTGTGTCCAGTTCCGGGCGTTGCACTTCAGGAAAGATGTGGACAAATTGGAGGAAGTCCACAGGACAACAAAAATGATAAAAAGTTTAGAAAACCTGACTTATGAAAAAAGTCAAAACTGGACATGTTTAGTCTTGCGAAAAGATGGCTGGGGTGAGGGGAACCTAATAACAGTCTTCAAATATGTTAAGTGCTATTATAAAGAGGACGGTGATCAATTTTTCTCTGTAGCAAGGGAGATTTCGGTTAGATATTAGGAAACACTTCTTGATATAAGGGAAGTTAAAGCTCAGGGAATTGGCTTCCAAGGAGATTGTGAATTCCCCATCATTGGAAGTTTTTAAGAACAGGTTAGACAAACACTGCTCAGGGCTGGTGTAGGTTTACTTGGTCCTGCCTCAGCACAGGGGGATGGATTAGATGACTTCTCTAGGTTCCTTCCAGCCCTGCATTTCCATGATTCTAGCTTTTAAAAAGACATCCAGTCTGGACTTAAAGATAAGCAAGCAGAGGCACAGGGAGGCAGTGTCTAGTTTCCTGAGCCAGGAACTTCTGGGTTCTAATCCCTGAAATATAGTTATGACTCTGGGGAAACCACCTAACCCAGGAGTGGGCAAACTTTTTGGCCTGAGGGACGCATCGGGTTTCGTAAATTGTATGGAGGACCAGTTGGGGAGGGGGTTGTGGCCTGGCCCCCACCTCCTATCTGCGCCCCCCCCCCAGGACTCCTGCCCCATGCAACCCCCTCCGGTCCCTGACGGGGGGCCCCCCTGGAACCCCTACCCCATCCACCCCCCCCGTTCCCTGTCCTCTAACTGCCCCTGGACCCCTGCTGCCTCATCCACCCCCTCCTCTCATTCCTGATGCCCCCCCCCCGGGATCCCTACCACCCCATCCAACCCCCCCTCCTTCCTGACTGCCCCCTGCTGCCCCATCCAACCCCCCCCCTCCTGACTGCCCCCTGAGACCTCTGCCCCCATTCAACTCCACTGTTCCCCTGCCTTCTGACTGCCCCGCCCCCTATCCACACCCCTGCCCCCTGACCAACCCCCCCTGAAATCCCCTGCCCTCTATCCAAACCCCCCTGCTCCGTGCCCCCTTACTGTGCTGCCTGGAGCACTGGTGGCACTACAGCCACGCTGCCCGGCTGGAGTTGGGCCATGCCGCTGCCACCGCCACCACCACCGCACAGCACAGAGACCAGGTCAGGATGGGCTCTGTAGCTGTGCTGCCCCAGGAGCTCACAGCCCCACCACCCAGAGCATTGCTCTGGCGATGGAGCGAGCTGAGGTTGCGGGGGAGGGACTGGGACTAGCTCGGGGGCTGGGCAGGATGGTCCCTGCGGGCCGTAGTTTGCCCACCTCTGACCTAACCCCTCTGTGCCTCAAGTCAATAGCAGAGTAGACTCTTAACTCGATCCTTCCTGGCTCCAAGCTGCATGCTCAGACCACATGTCTACTGCATCCTTTCCATTACCTACAGACCGTGTTTTGGTATGTCATTTGTATGAGACACTACAGTAAAGCACGGTGTTTTGTTTTATTTTGAATGAGATCCTGTCATTCCTCTCAGCCTGCCCCTAATAGCCTTGGTCAGCGCTCTCTGCCAATTCATACTATGAAATCTTCAGTCTCAATTCTCTTATCAGTGGAAGAACATAAACATGTTTGGGCAGTTGCCATTCTCTGACATGTGGAACATGCCCAGGAAATAGGTGAGTTGCACTGTAATAAAAGTGTATCCTTCTGTAGTAGCAACAGTTTAACTCTCTGCGCTTGAAGTAACTGCTGTAACCCTACAGGCTTGATGCCAGCATACAGTGCCAAGTCCGGTATGGAAGGCAGGCCTGCTGCTATTCCTGCCTGATCAAATTAACCCATAAACCTACGAGCAATGCTGGAGAGCAGAGTACCTAGCACTGCTTATCTCCCATTATTGTTATCTGGCCAACCATTTGCCACATGCCAGTTACTCATATAAAGAGTCCCTGATCCAGAGAGCTTAAAATCGAAAGACACAGAATATAGGAAGTACCAGGTCACACAGAAGCTGGGTCAGGTTAGACATCTGTAAATATACTTGTGTGTTTCTGCAGTTTTTTATAAACCAAAACCCAGCTCGGTTAGTGCCAAACACTCTATATCCTGCTGTCCAGGTCTATTCCTTGAGGTGTCTCTTAAAATCCCCTGAATGGGAATTCGGAATTCCTCTTAAAGAGGCAGGGCCTGATTAACCACCAAGTCACTCCAGTTTCAATCATAGAATATCAGGGTTGGAAGGGACATCAGGAGGTCATGTAGTCCAACCCTCTGCTCAAAGCAGGACCAATCCCCAGACAGATTTTTACCCCAGTTCCCTAAATGGCCCCCTCAGGGATTGAACTCACAACCCTGGATTTAGCAGGCCAAAGCTCAAACCACTGAGCTATCCCTCCCCCCATAGGTCAGACTCAAGTAAAACTGGAGTAACAGAGCAATAAATCAGGCTCACTGTCTGTTGTGTTAATTTTGATGGCGTAAGTGGGCTCGTAGAATCAACATGACCTTGTCTTGAGAGAAAGGTCTCCTTTAGATTAAGGAGATGGTAACACATACACTTGGGCCAAGATTTTCACAAGTGGTTACCAATTCTGAGTGCTCCATTTTTGGATGCCCAACTTGAGACAAGGGAAAGCACTGAGTATCCGCCCTCTTAAAACCAGGACTTTTAGAGTATCTTATAAGAACATAAGAATGGTCACATTGGGTCAGACAATGGTTCACCTAGCCCAGTATCCTGTCTTCTGACAGTGGCCAGTGTCAAATGCTTCAGAGGGAATGAACAGAACAGGGCAATTAGTGAGTGATCTGTCCCCTGTTGTCCAATCCCAGCTTCTGGCAATCAAAGGCTTAGGGACACTCAGAGCATGGGGCTGCATCCCTGACCATTTTGGCAAATAGCAATTGATGGACCTATCCTCCATGAACTTATCTAGTTCTTTTTTGAACCCCATTATAGTTTTGGCCTTCACAACATCCACTGGCAACGATTTCCACAAGTTGACTGTGCGTTGTATGAAGAAGTACTTCCTTTTGTTTGTTTTAAACCTGCTGTCTATTAATTTCATTGGGTGATTGGCTCTTGTATTATGTGAAGGAGTAAATAACACTTCCGTATTCACTTTCTCCATACCATTCATGATTTTTTTTAGACATCTATCATATCCCCCTTTAGTCATCTCTTTTCTAAACTAAACAGTCCCAGTCGTTTTAATCTCTCCTCATACAGTAGCTGTTCCAGACCCCTAATCGTTTTTGGTGCCTTTCTCTGTACTTTCTCCAATTCTAATATATCTTTTCTGAGATGGGGTGACCAGAACTACATGCAGTATTAAAAGCGTGGTTGTCCCATGGATTTAGATACTGGCATTATGGGTGTGTTTTTTTTTTTTTTGTTTTTTTTTGGTCTTATCTATCCCTGTCCTAACGGTTCTGAATATTGCTAGCTTTTTTGGGTGCTGCTGCATATTGAACAAATTTTTTCAGAAAACTAACCACAATGACACCAAGATCTCTTCCTTCAGTGGTAACAACTAATTTAGATCCCATCATTTCGTATGTATAATTGGGATTATGTTTTCCAACGTGCATTACTTTGCATTTATCAATTTCATCTGCCATTTTGTTGCTCAGTCAGCCAGTTTTGTGAGATACCTTTGTAGCTCTTCACAGTCAGCTTTGGTCTTAACTACCTTGAGTAATTTTGTATCATCTGGAAACATTGTCACCCCACTGTTTACCCCCTTTTCCAGATCATTTATGAATATGTTAAACAGCACAGGTCCCAGTACAGATCCTTGGGGACCCTCCTATTTACCTCTCTCCAATATGAAAACTGATCATTTATTCCTACCCTTTGTTGCTTGTTTTTTCAGCAGTTACTGATCCATGACAGGACATTCCCTCTTATCCCAATACTGCTTTCTTTACTTAAGAGCCTTTGGTGTGGGACCTTGTCAAAGACTTTCAGAAAGTTCAAGTAAACTGTATTAACCGGATCACCATTGTCCACATGCTTGATGGTACCCTCAAAGAATTCTAATAGATTGGTGAGGTATGATTTCCCTTTACAAGAGCTATGTTGACTCTCCCCCAACATGTTCATCTACACGTCTGGCTGAAAGAACAGATAAATCAATTTGCCTGGTACTGAAATTAGGCTTACCAGCCTGCAATTGCCAGGATCACTTTTGGAGCCTTTTTTAAAAAAATCCATGTCACATTAGCTATTCTCCAGTCATCTGATACAGAAGCTGATTTAAGTAATAGGTTACATACAACAGTTAATAGTTCTGCAGTTTCATATTTGAGTTTCTTCAGAACTCTCGGGTGAATACCATTTGGTCCTGCTGACTTATTACTGTTTAATTTATCAATTTGTTCCAAACCTCATCTACTGACTTCTCAATCTGGGACAGTTCCTCAGATTCGTGACCTAAAAAGAATGGCTCAGATGTGGGAATTTCCCTCACATCCTCTACAGTGAAGACCAATGCAAAAAAATTCATTTTGCTTCTCCACAACAGCCTTGTCTTCCCCAAGTGCTCTTTTAGCACTGCTATTGTACGGTGGCCCATTAATTATTTGGAAGGCTTCCTCCTTTTGATGTATTTTAAAAAAAAATGCTTTTGCTGTTAGTCTGTGTCTCTTTTGCTAGTTGCTCTTCAAATTCTTTTCTGGCCTGCCTAATTATACTTGACTTGATAGAGTTTATGCTCCTTTCTATTTTTCTCACCAGGATTTGACTTTGTTTTTAAAGGATGTCTTTTTGAGCCTATCTGCCTCTTTTACACCATTGTTTAGCTATAGTAGCATGTTTTGATCCTCTTGCTGTTTTTTGTTTTCATTTATTAGTACTTTTATTTCATACTATTTTTATTTGTTGTTTTTGTCTCAAGTTGAAGTATCCCAAATTCCAAGTCACTTTTGGAAAATCTCGGCCCTGATTCATACATTATCTCTCTGCTCTGAGCCAGAGGGACATTAAACTGTCTATGTAGCCTAGCCACACAACCCAACACACACAGAGATGCCTCTTATTTAAACAATCAAAGCCAACAGAGTGTATTTTCTAAGACTTCATGACCAGCAGGAGGAATGAAGTGGAGGTCATGGAGGTCATTTTGTTATAAACATTCCTCTCCTTCATCAATTGTGTCTTGAGCTGCATCAGCAGCTGCTACTGTGGACCTGTTTACAGTACCAGCACTTTCTAGTGGCTAATAGAGTACTGTAACCAACAGGAAAGCAGGGCTTCATCTCTCTTCACTGTATTATCAAACCAACAGCACTTCCATCAGCACACAGGACAGCTGAAGTGCTGCATCATATAAATCCATAAAGGCATAAATCTCTACTAGTGAGGGTAATTAACCATGGGAACAACTTACCAAGAATGGTGACGGATTTGCCAACACTGGCCATTTTTTAAATCAAGGTTGGATGCTTGTCTAAAAGATGCTCTCTAGGAATTATTGTGGGGAAGTCCTATGTTACACAGATGGTCAGATCAGATGATCACAATGGTCCCCTCTGGCCTTGAAATCTATGCATGGAGCTGATTTCCAAGGTGCAGATTTTGTCCCCTCATAAAATAATGTTCCTTATGCAGCTGGTTGACCTGGGATTTCCTGCCTGCTGTGAACACCAGAGAGAAGCCCAGGCATGGCATGTGGCCAGTTATCCCCATCAACTGTCTCACATCAGAGAGGTTTAGAGATGTGGCTAGCAGTTATGCGGAAGTACTGCAGAAGCTGATAAAAGGAATGTTCTACAGGACTGGAATGACAGGAATGCTTAGGAGGGTTGGGAGACATCTCAGGGTTATGATATATACACACATGAGTAAGGTTAATATTAGTATAGGGTGGAGAAGAAACAAGGAGGGTTGGGCTAACTGGTTGCAGGCAGTTGGCAGGTGAATATTTAGAGCCAATGAGCTCTGTTCCCTCTCTCCTATATATGTTTCAACACATACACACTGCATTACCCACGTGTATCTGCTGCTCTTACCTAGTCCCATGCTGAACTCGACAGGTGTCAGATATCCATTATTGTCCTGCTCCAGGCTTTCAAAGACAGCCTCCAGCTGTTCTGGGGTCAGGGGCAGTTCGCTCTGCAGCCGCTGGACAAACAGGAGGAGGAACAAAATAAATACCAAACTCTGGACCCACCTACAGCCCAACTCAAGTCTTTCCAATGACTCCCAGTGGCCTTGGATCAGTGCCCTCACACCCACCCTACTGGGAGTGAGATGCTACAACTGTTAAGGCAATGCCACTGAGCCAGTATGAAGTAATTTGGAATCCCATCAGCACAGGGAACTGGATTAATGGGCAGGACTGTGCAGAGGACATTTTGCTTTCTACAGGTTTCTTCCAGGATTGGCCCTTATCCCCAACCTCTTCCAGTACCACCTGTTATGTTTTTAGTTGTCCTATCATCTACTGGGTTTTTCCTGTCATTCTGACTGAAGAGGGCTGGCTGTGGCTCTCTCAGAGCATCAACAGCTCTTTGTGGCCAGTTAGAAGTACTGCTTATGGCATAACAATGCGGTATTATGGGTACCAGCGCC
Organism: Trachemys scripta elegans; assembly: GCF_013100865.1. Lineage (NCBI taxonomy): Eukaryota > Metazoa > Chordata > Testudines > Emydidae > Trachemys > Trachemys scripta. The sequence continues at coordinate 109,864,372 of NC_048301.1, forward strand.
CTCACCCATGCTACTCCTATCAAAGAGGACACATGGTCATGGGAACTGGGATTCAGAAGATGATCTGGGTTGAACTCCCTGCTCTGCCACAAACTTCTTGTGTGGCCTTGGGCAAGTCTTTTCATTTCATCTTTGTGCCTCAGTTCCCCATTTGTAAAAGGAGAATGATACAAATCTAAATAGACAAAGGGTGGGAGAAAGAAGATTAACTCTTCAGGGCAGGGACTAATCTCTTACTATGTGTATGTTCAGCTCCCAGCACAATGGGCCATGATCTCAGCTGGGCCTCCTTAGAGTTACCATAATACACATAGCAAAAACCACAGCAGAGATCCTAATAGTGCTTGTTAAACATACAGCTCTGGCTTAAGTTTAATAAAACCTCTTCTTAAAAGCACATGAAACTAAGCATTGCACAACCCAATACAAAATGACTCAACAACTCTTGTTTATTAAACATAGTATATGCCGGTAATCTTAATTGTTCAGAAAGAGCTGGGACAGAACAGAATCCCAGTGTGACCTTCCCGATATGTATACTAAAGGGAATTATCCTGCTTTTGATACAGCAGTAAAACCCCAAGATTTTAACTCAAAATAGACAGCAGAGAGATGCCTCTCTCCAGATCACAATCATAATTCAGTCCTGGAGTTAGTAGTTTTTAAAGGAGAGAGACCATCCACAGACATTATAGGTACAACCAAGGTGAGAAAAATCATGCAATGTGGCCTGTTATGGGGGCCATGGTGGGGAGATAGGACAATATTTTTGTAAAATAAATCCCCTTCTCCCACCCCGCACACTAGAGTAGGCCGGGGTAGTGGTGATGGTAAAGGGGGTGAGTTTTGGGGAAAATTCTGACAATTTTCCTCCTTCTCCACCCCAAAATTAGAAATTTCCATCAAAACGTTGTTTAAAAAAAAAAAAATCACTCTGCTTCAGTTCTCTCTGTTTTCCAGTGGGCTACTAGTGCAGTCCACCTGAGAGGGGCCATGAAACAACAGAGGTTATACGTGGCCTGACCAAGAGCACCCAGCAAGTGTGTGGTAAAGCAGTCCCCCTTGAGTGCAGCCTTCTGGCTCACCTGGTTCCATAGCTTCCTGCCCAGAAGCAGAGCAGGAGGGATTCTTCTCCTTACCTGCATGTCCAGCTTTGTGATGAAGCCCTTCTCCTCCTTGTCACACAACTGAAAGAGCTCCCTGGCCTTTTCCAGCATCTCCACCTGCACGTCCCCTGCTTCGCTCAGGCGGAGGCTGGAGGAGGCACTGGCAGCCACCCCATCCTCTTCCTCTTCCTCCCAGAGGGCATCCAGGAGCTCTCCCCTCCGGTTCTCCATCTTCCCAAAGCTCTCCCGGCCAGGGTCCAACAGCTGCGGTGGAGGAAGCTGAAACAGTTAAATTAAAATGAACTGCAGTTCACACGTGCTCCAACCCACCACACACAGGCTTCAGAGAGAGGCCAACTCACTGCAGGTTACCTAGTAACATAACGCCTCCTTGGTGGGAAGCACAGTATTGAGAGCCTCTCACGTCTCTGACTGGGGTCACTGGGGAGGCAGGAGAAGAGGCCTCAGATGGAGAGAGGGCAATACCTCTGATTGCCTCACAAAGAGCTGCCAGCTACAAACAAGGCGCAGGCACTGCTGAACTGATATCAGAGAGCTAATGCTGCTGACTGCGATGGGGCTGGCTCTTGCCATGTCCTCACACAAAGACGTGCACATCTTCTGCTCAGTCTTGCAGTGAAGTCACAATTCTCCATTGGCAACAGTTGGTTGCTAGGAAAGATTCAACAGGATGGGATCACGAACTAAGAGAAGATGGTACAGAAAGGAGCAAAGCTCTTATTTAAACAAACCGAGCAATTTTCAAGAAGGGCTGCATATTGTTTAAGGCACTGGGCTACGACCCAGGAGAGCTGAGTGCAATTCCTGGTTCTGCCATGGGCAAGTCACTTTAGTCTCTGTGCCTTAATTTCCCACATACACAATGGGATAATAATCCTTCCTTACAGGGGCCACTTTTCCTTCTTATTTCCAAGCCTGCATGTTCTGAGAACTCAAAAGCTGCCAAATAGAATTTTAATCTAAAATGTTAATTTTGTTGAAAGAAACACACACACACAAACTTCAGCTGCCATTGAAAACAATTTCCAATAAGTTATGAGGATCTAAAAATAAAAGGCATCAACTTGACTATAGCACTGCTACTGTGATACTGTGCGTGTATATATACACACACACACACACACACACACACACACACACACCACCTTCCAAGTGAGAGGTCCAGTACAGTTCCCTATAGACTGTTTTTCCTTATTACCAGTAACACATTTTAAGCTTCCTGAACCAAATTGCTTTAGATTTCAACTCTGCATTGCAGGGGAGGAGTGAGTGGGACAAGAGGATGGAGACAGATTTAACAGCACTAGCCAAGCAATTTATTTAATTTTCAAGAAATTAAAACCATTGTACAGGTGCAAGAACAATAGCTAAGTGAATTTTTGTTTGCACTCTTGATATGCTGGAAGGACAAAGAATGTCATGTACGTAAGCAAGAAGTAACTGACACTAACACAAAAGGACTAGGCAGTTATGTACCACGCTATTGACTTTTTGTTCATTATTGCTATTTGGAGAGTTAAAATGTGGCTCTGCTCTGAAAAGTGAGTAAAAAGGTGCCATTTTTACACAAGAGATCTCTTCCCTGAGAGCATTCAGAATCAGGTCTCCTGATCTTTAGCAGCAACCATGACGATATATTTATTTACAGTATATTATTCAGCTGTCTCTGTGTGCTGTATAGATCTCCAGACAAGCGGTGGTCCCTGGTAAACAACGGAAACTAAACTGGAAGTTGAGCTGTGTGGAAGCCTATTTGTTTGTATCGGTCATTACAGTTGCATTCATTAACCCCCCAACACCACCCCCATTTACTATAATAAGCCTTTATACTTATTGTTCTTGTAGTCCTGTAGAGCCAATAGAACATTTGGAGACTAAGTTGGACTCTGTTCCAGCTTATGTATCATTATCTTAACTGTCAACTCATTCCTGGCTGCAGAATCTTTACAGAAAGAATTCAGCTTGATTTTTACATTCTGGGTTGAGACTGCAGGGTTGGCACTCACAAAAACCATCCTTGGACTGTGTAGCTTTATGAATGTCTAAGGAGACAGGTTATGTGGCTATACCTTGATGGGTGATAATTATGGGCAGTAACAGGCTATACTGCAGAAGCTCCCAGGAGAGAAGATCTCATCCAGATTACTGTTTCATAAGTGGGTGATTTCCTCGGCGTCTCCTATCGCATAGGAAAGTTAAACGATTTAATAAAGAGTCATCACTACTACCACTGTTCTTCTAAAACAGACTGGAATAGGCTTATCTTCCTCTGAGCCTGAGGGACACAATTTGGTCAATAGCGTGGTGGAGTAAATTCACACTCGGAGCACTGTAAAGTAAAAAACTTCATGCCCAGGGTTTCAAGCACCACATAATCTGGGCCTTTACCAATGACAGGTGGGAGAGTCTGACAATGCCAACCTTATGTATCTGTTAGCTTAGCTGATTGGAGTCTTGCTGGAGTCCAATGTCATCTTCAGAATGTCACCCTGTAGTAAACAGAGAGCTTGCTCTGTGTGGGGTGTGAGAAGAAGGTGGCTTTGCTGTTTGAGAGAACACTGCGTGATTTTGGAGCTGACACAAAGGTAATTCTGTCTTCTTACTGATGAGTGGCAACGCTGGCCAGAGTGGGAGGGTACCATGGCTGGTGTCTTGCAATCCCTCCTCTCCAACACAAGAGGAAGAGCAGCATCAGCATTGTACAGATGGGAGGTAACAAGGAACAAAACAAATATGTGAAAAAAAGTCCCATTCAATTATGTCATGCAATAGGGGACAGCCAAAAAATGACAAATTTTTAAAATGCTTGTATACCAATGCTAGAAGTCTAAATAATAAGATGGGTGAACTAGAGTGCCTAGTATTAAATAAGGATATTGACAGAAACCTGGTGGAATGAGGATAATCAATGGGACACAGTAATACCAGGGTACAAAATATACTGGAAGGTCAGAACAGGTCGTGCTGGTGGGGGAGTGGCACTATATGTGAAAGAAAGCGTAGAATCAAATGAAGTAAAAATCTTAAATGAACTAAATTGTACTATAGAATCTCTATGGATAGTAATTCCATGTCTGAAAAATAAGAATATAGCAGGAGGGTTATGTTACAGACCACCTGACCAGGATGGTGTTAGTGACTCTGAAATGCTCAAGGAGATTAGAGAGGCTATTAAAATAAAAAACTCAATAATAATAATGGGGGATTTCAGCTATCCCCACATTGACTGGGTACACCATCACCTCAGGAAGGGATGCTGAGATAAAGTTTCTTGACACCTTAAATGACTGCTTCCTGGAGCAGCTGGTCCTGGAACCCACAAGAGGAGAGGCAATTCTTGATTTAGTCCTAAGTAGAGCACAGGATCAGGTCCAAGAGGTGAATATAGCTGGACCACTCGGTAATAGTGTTGGTGTCACTAGGCATCACCCTAGGTAACTCCGGGGGGGGGGGGGGGAGGAGGAAGGCCACTAGTGTCAATGAAGCCTTCCTGCACTAGGCCCAAAAGAACCAAACTTCTCCCATATTTAAACTCTAATCGACCTCACAAGCCAGGTGCAATTGGAATGTGTAAGCAACCAGTTATCTGTGTGCAACCCCCTGCTCGTACCGGCACCAAGCGGTAATAATGAGGCCTGCATGTTTCTGGCTGAAGGGAAAATAACAGTTCAAAGGGAAAAAGGACAAGATAACGGTTTAAAGAAGTTACTAACAAGCTAGACTTATAGCTGCCAAGAATGACTTAACTGTTTAAAGGTAACTGCTATTTGCTTAGTAACTGTTACCAGGGAAGGGGGGGGGGGTGAGGCTTAGCTGCAAAAATGTATAAGAAGAGAGAAACTGCTTATGATGGTGTGCTTGATTTGAGATGTGCCAGTCTCCTTGCACCACTTTGAGATCTCAAATAAACTTTGATTGCTTCTCCACCCTGGTGTGTTTATTGGCGCAAAGCACACCGGGCAACGAACCCCACTGTTGCTGTCCTTGGGCACTCTGTGCCGGCAACAGTTCTTGGCACCCAACGTGGGGCTCGAGGCTGAAATTTAGCCTTGCCTGGACCCCTCTCGGAGGTCGACAGATTGCGGCGACGCCCGACACCCAGTGCGCACCGGTGACTTTACCGGGGGCCTCGGCGGAGACGTGGTTTGGTCGACCCCGGAGGGCACAACGTGCTCGTACAGTGGAGAAGCAGCTGCGGGCGACGGTGAGGAACCGGTCCCGTGGAGAGGGCAACGGTGAGGAATCAGTCCCTTGGATAAGGTAGGAACAGTCCAGTGGGGACTTTACCTGTTTTGACCTGGGGACGCCCAGTGTCTCCCTAGAGTATGGGGCAGGGACAGAGTACTGCAGGCAGGGCAAGGTGTACACCCTTAGAATGCATTCTGGTGAACTGGAAAGCGTTTGGATCGGATCCGTTGATTAAAAGTAAACTGAAAAGGTTCTGTACAGTAGACTGGCCTGAATATCAGCTAGAGGACCAGGAAAGGTGGCCACCAGAAGGATCACTTAATTATAATATGATCCTTCAATTACTTCTGTTTTGTCAGCGAACGGGTAAATGGAACGAACATATGCATGCACAATTGTTTATGGCTTTATGAAATAGAACAGATATTTTGCAAAAGGTGTAATTTGACTCCGACGGGTTCGGTAGTAACTACTACTGTTAGTCCCCAGAACCCTCCCCCGGTTGTGATGGCAGAGTCGGTGTCCCCTTCGGCTCCAACACCCCCCACCCTATAAAGACAAGGTGTCTCGGGTCCCAGAGATTGCCCCCTCGGTGGGATTCTATCCGTTGATTACTGAGACTCGGATAGCCCGCCCAGGATCACAAGATTGCACGGCCACTACTATGCAAGTCTATATGCATGTGCCTTTTAACCCAGTGGACCTAGCAGCCTTTAAGGCACAAGCAGGGGAATTTTCTACGAACCCAAGCAAGTTTATCTCGATCTTTGAGGGGTGCCTGGCTAGCTATAAACCTGACTGGGATGATTGTAATGTCCTTATGCGGACCCTGCTGTCTGAGGTGGAGCGTAATCAGGTTGTGTCTAAGGCAAGGGAGGAGGCACAGCGTAGACACGAGGCAGACGCAGCACACGTCCCTGCTGCTGCAAACCAGGTCCCTATAGCAGACCCCCGGTGGAATCCCAACCAGCCGACGCATCTCACCTGTCTCACCTCCTACAAAGAACTGCTTTTACTCTGCCATTCGGCTGTCCGACACAACAATTGGGCCAGGCTGTATGAGTTCACCCAAGATGAAGTAACCCTTACCTTACCCCCCGAGAATGCCAGGATAATGACCCTTGCAATTGAGCCCTCAGCCATGCAAGCCCCAGAGTGGAGCCAGTGGGAGGACAAAAGGAGGGTTAAAAAGCAGCTTTGCTGGACAGTGTTGGCCCAGGGATTTAAAAATTCCCCCACCCTTTTTGGCATGGCAGGCTTCTGCAGAATACAGATCCCAGAGTTTGGACTGTGGGCTAAACACTCGTACAAATGCGTTAAGGGAGCGGCTCATGACCCCTTTCACTGGTCTTCAGAAGCCGACAAGGCATTTAAGGTTTTAAAAAGGAAAGCTATTGGACACCAGAGGTTGTACCGAGTGGATTCCTCAAAAGTGGGTGTGCTCGTCCTGGTTTGTTGCTCCAAAGCTCTGTATAAAAGCTATTTTACTGGAAGGGTGTATGATGGCAATGTGTATGTGTTCATTGTTGGGAAAAGGTGTATAAGCAAAGAGTGGAAGTTTCCTTTGTAGGTTAAAAGAAGCCAAGAAGGGAAAAAGGAAAAAGAACAGAACGAGTTAACTGGGGAAAAAAATATATAGCTAGCAAGCTCAGTCCAAAGATAAGATGCCGGCCCCATCCAAGGACATTGTTCACAGCTAAGACTTGGCTGACAACCAAGAAAAGGGGGGCCTGCATATGCCTAAGCCACTATGAGATCTGCAAAACACTGCCAGGCATTAATGAAATGTGTTAGGTTTCTTTTCTCACAGATAAAAGAAGTGCTAACCAAAGACCCTAGCAGCCCTGCCATTCATTAAAACAAGAAAACGGAGTCTATGTAAAAGTCCACCAACAAAAAAACTGCTTTGGCTCCACACTGGAAAGGCCCTTTCCAAGTCCTGTTAACCACTAACACAGCTGTGAAGTGCCAAGAACTGCCTACCTGGACCCATGCTTCTCACTGTAAAAAGACAAGGTGAAGTGCTAGTAACCTCTCCCTTGTCCACTGACAGACCTACTGTGCCTTTGGCTTTTTCTAGAAGAAGCAAAACCATTACAGGGTGATGTGCTAGTAACCTCTCCCCTGTATTATGCTGAACCACACTGTTTCAGGAAAAGAGAAGAAGGAACACTTGCTTCATTGAAACCACAAAGTCCAGGAATTCCTGACTACAAAAGACATTAAGAACTGACCCTGGTGAAGAAACAAAGAATTATACGCTGGCAGGGAGGCTCTTACCCAGCTAATGAGTAAATATTTTCTAACCTCTGGACTTAGACCCCTGGCCTCCCAAGTACAGGCTGAATGTCTAGTCTGCCAAAAGAACAACCCTCGACCAGGAGTGTCAGTGCCACCAGCCACTCTGGAACCTACCCCAGGCCCGGGACTGGTTTGGCAAATAGACTTTACTGAGTTTCCCCGGACCCAAGGGTTCAGATACCTCCTCATCTTGGTGGATCGATTCAGCGGATGGCCTGACGCCTTCCCATGTCATAACAACACTGCCAAAACGGTGGCTCTTAAATTTGTCAAGGAGATCATTCCCCACTTTGGACTCCCCCAGTGGATGGAATCTGACAATGGAACACACTTCACATTCCAAGTCGTTCAAAAGATATCGGATGCCCTGCAAATCCCCTGGAAGCTCCACACTCCATGGCAACCGCAGGCCAGTGGAGTAGTGGAACGCACAAATCAGACACTTAAGCGGCACCTCTCAAAGGTCTGCCAAGAGGCTTCCCTTAAGTGGCCTGATGCTTTGCCCCTTGTTTTGCTCCGCATCCGCGCTCTCCCAAAGGGCAGGTTAGGGTTCAGTCCCTTCGAGATTATGTTTGGAAGGGCATGGCCTATGAATGGTACACCGGTTCTGGCAGGAGAGTGGGGGGGTAGGCTGTGGTTTCTTATCTCAGTACATGTGATCTCTGTCTGCTGTTCTTTGTTCTCTCCACAGGTATACCAAAGATTTGCAGCCTCTCCCGCTGGATGCCCCTGTCCACTCCTTGCAGCCAGGTGACTCCATTCTCGTTCGGACCTGGAAGGACGAGCCTCTCCAAGAGAAGTGGAAGGGACCCCACACCGTCCTGCTGATCTCCCACACAGCAGCAAAGGTCGAAGGACACAAGAACTGGATTCATCACTCTCATCTGAAAGCAGTGCCCGCTCCTGAACGGTGGACTGTCCAGCCTGCAGAGAAGACTGCCAGCAACGATCTGGGACTTAAACTGTTATTCAGGTGACAATAGTGTCTGCTGGGAATGCCCTGTGATCTCTTTGGACAGTTGCAGCGCACTCCCCGCGAGAACTCTGAGTGTTGGTTGTGTTTATTTTCACAGGGCTGGCCTAACCTGGTGGCCTGGTCCCTTTTGTTTTTAATCTGCCTGCTATTGGTAATTGTTATTTTGTGGGTATTTGGGGAATTGTAATTGTTAGGCCCTAGGGTTACCTGCCCAGCATGGAAACAGGTCCAGGGTCTGCCACTGTGTTACTCTTTGCCACAGGGGCACTCCTCTCATTAACTCCCGTTTCCCCCAAGGCACATGCGGGATGGAGAAAAATCCCTACTAGCTTGGAAACAAACACACATGAGTCCCTGAAGGTTTGCTTTACCCAAGAGTTTAACCTCTCTAACTGCTGGGTGTGCTCCCAAATCCCGCACCACGCAGCAGGGTTACCCTGGAGGGTAGTTCCCCAAAATTGGTCAGATATCTGTTGGGGATTGGTCCTGCTTTGAGCAGGGGGTTGGACTAGATGGCCTCCTGAGGTCCCTTCCAACCCTGATATTCTGTGATTCTGTGATGGTTCAGTAGGGGGAAAAATACCTCGGGTACCCCCTTGTTGCAAAACTGTACCATTGAATCCCAGTATGCATTAAGGGACGACCCCTGGAAGCCGTAGGCCAACTCAACGCATCTCCCTTCCCCTATTAGGCTGCGGTCAGTGGCCCCCGGGTTGGTGTGCTATCGACAGTTTAAGTCCAGCAATCACACCTGGTCCGCTGGGAATAGCACCTGTCAGTATTATTTATCCCCTAACAGTAACGCCTCCATCCCTGTCTATGTTAATGGCAGATCCGACTCTACTGCCCGATTCGGAACGTTTAATGACAGACAAACAGATAGGTGGAGTAGCGGCTATAATGGCTTGATAGGGAATGGCCACTCCTTTTACATTTGCGGTACCTCTGCCTATAAGTGGCTACCGCATCGGTGCTATGGAAGCTGCTATCTAGGATATCTTGCCCCTCCCCTTCGTGTCCTCCCTAAACTGCCCCCTGGCCGCCCCAGGCAGCGTAGATCTTTCTATGCCACCCCAGAGCCCATTAAGGAAGGAGACAGGTTGGGTATGATCCTCCTCCCATCCTATGGGGTGGGACGGTTAACCCAATTTTATCGTAGGCTCTTTGTGTTTCTCACCAAGTATGCCAATGAGACCCTGGCCATAGAGAAAAGCCTTAACTCAGAGCTTTACCAGCTCCGGTTGCTGTCCCTGCAAAACAGACAAACCTTAGATTATGTTTTAGCCTCCCACGGTGGGGTGTGTGCCCTTATTGGGAATGAATGTTGTACTTATGTCCCGGAAAACTCACAGGACGTTAACAAGCATGTCCTGTCGTCCGAACAGGCTTTCGAGCAGTGGAAGGCCCAGGAAAGGGAACCCACGGTTTTTGATTCCCTTTGGAGTTGGTTGCCCGACCTAGGAGGACTGGGGGGTGGCCTTGTGCGTCTCCTCCTCACAGGAGTGATGCTGTGCCTGGTCACCCTCCTCCTGATTGCTTGTTTTAAAATGCTCCTCCGTAAGCTTTGTGCTCCCCGTTCCCCAAAAATCCCAGCATACCCTCTCATTGATAACCCCAGCTCCATGGCACTCAATCATATCTTGTCCACAGAATATGAGAAAACTCAGCCAAAAGCTTGTTGAGTATTCACAAAGGAGGGAGTTGTTGGTGTCACTAGGCATCACCCTAGGTAACTCGGGGGGGGGGGAGGGGGGTGAAAGGCCACTAGTGTCAATGAAGCCTTCCTGCACTAGGCCCAAAAGAACCAAACTTCTCCCATGTTTAAACTCTAATCGACCTCACAAGCCAGGTGCAATTGGAATGTGTAAGCAACCAGTTATCTGTGTGCAACCCCCTGCTCATACCAGCACCAAGTGATAATAATGAGGCCTGCATGTTTCTGGCTGAAGGGAAAATAACAGTTCAAAGGAAAAAAGGACAAGATAACGGTTTAAAGAAGTTACTAACAAGCTAGACTTATAGCTGCCAAGAATGACTTAACTGCTTAAATGTAATTGCTATTTGCTTAGTAACTGTTAACAGGGGAGGGGGGGGGGGTGAGGTTTAGCTGCAAAAATGTATAAGAAGAGAGAAACTGCTTATGATGGTGTGCTTGATCTGAGACCTGCCAGTCTCCTTGCACCACTTTGAGATCTCAAATAAACTTTGATTGCTTCTCCACCCTGATGTGTTTATTGGTGCAAAGCACACCGGGCAACGAACCCCGCTGTTGCTGTCCTCGGGCACTCTGTGCCGGCAACAATAGTGACCATAATATAATTAAATTTAACATCCTTATGGCAGGGAAAACTCCACAGTGGCCCAACACTGTAGTATTTAATTTCAGAAAGGGGAACTACACAAAAATGAGGAGGTTAGTGAAATAGAAATTAAAAGGTACAGTGCCAAAAGTAAAATCCCTGCAAGCTGCGTGGAAACTTTTTAAAGAAACCATAATAGAGGCCCAACTTAAATGTATACCTCACATTAAAAAACATAGTAAAAGAACCAAAAAAGAGCCACCGTCATTAAACAACAAAGTAAAAGAAGCAGTGAGAGGCAAAAAGGCATCCTTTAAGAAGTGGAAGATAAATCCTAATAAGGAAAATAGAAAAGAGCATAAACTCTGGCAAATGAAGGGTAAAAATATAATTAGAAAGACCAAAAAAGCATTTGAAGAACAGCTAGCCAAAGACTCCAAAAGTAATAGCAAATTTTTTTTTTTAAATACATCAGAAGCAGGAAGCCTGTTAAACAACCAGTAGGACCACTGGATGATCAAGATGCTAAGGAACTCATATGTGAAATAGCAGGACTACTAACTGTCACCTGTAACCTATCATTTAAATCAGCTTCTGTACCAAATGACTGGAGGATAGCTAATGACAGGCCAATTTTTTAAAAGGGCTCCAGAGGTGATCCTGGCAACTACAGGCCAGTAAGCCTCTCTTCAGTACTAGGAAAATTGGTTGAAACTATCGTAAAAAACAAAATTCAGACACATAGATGAACATAATTTGTTCGGAAATAGTCAACATGGTTTTTGTAAAGGGAAATCATGCCTCACCAATTTACTAGAATTCTTTGAGGGGGTCAACAAGCATGCGGACAAAGGAGATCCAGTGGATATAGTGCATTTAGATTTTCAGAAAGCCTCTGACAAGGTCCCTCACCAAAGGCTCTTAAGCAAAATAAGCAGTCATGGAATTAGAGGGAAGGTTCTCTCATGGATTGGTAACTGGTTAAAAGATAGGAAACAAAAGGTAGGAACAAATGGTCAGAGGTAAATAGCGATGTCCCGCAGAGATCTGTACTGGGTCCAGTCCTATTTAACATATTCATAAACAATCTGGAAAAAGGGGTAAACAGTGAGGTGGCAAAATTTGCAGATGATACAAAACTACTCAAGATAGTTAAGTTTCAGACAGACTGAGAAGAGCTACAAAAGGATCTCACAAAACTGGGTGACTGGGCAACAAAATGGCAGATGAAATTTAATATTGATAAATGCAAAGTAATGCACATTGGAAAACATAATCCTACCTATACATATACAATGATAGGGTCTAAATTATCTGTTACCACTCAAGAAAGAGATCTTGGAGTCATTGTCGATAGTTCTCTGAAATCATCCACTCAATTCAGTGGTTTGAACACTGGCCTGTTAAACCCAGGTTGTGAGTTCAATCCTTAAGGCAGCCATTTAGGGATCGGGGGCAAAAACCTGTCTGGGGATTGGTCCTGCTTTGAGCAGGGGGTTGGACTTCCAACCCTGATATTCTATGAATGTGCAGCGACAGTCAAAAAAGCAAACAGAATGTTGGGAATCATCAAGAAAGGGATAGACAATATGACAGAAAATATCATATTGCCTCTATATAAATCCTGGTACGCCCACACCTTGAATACTGCGTGCAGATGTGGTCGCCCCATCTCAAAAAAAAGATATATTGGAATCGGAAAAGGTTCAGAAAAGGCAACAAAAATGACTAGGGATATAGAATGGCTTCCGTATGAGGAGAGATTAATAAAACTGGGACTTTTCAGCTTGGAAAAGAGGCGACTAAGGGGGGATATGATAGAGGTCTATAAAATCATGAGTGGTATAGAGAAAGTAAATAAGGAAGTATTATTTACTCCTCATAATACAAGAACAAGGGGCCACCAAATGAAATTAATAGATAGCAGGTTTAAAACAAACACAAGAAAGTGTTTTTTCATGCAATGCACCGTCAACCTCTGGAACTCCTTGCCAGAGGGTGTTGTGAAGGCCAATACTATAACGGGGTTCAAAGGGGAGCTAGATAGATTCATGGAAGATAGGTCCATCAATAGCTATTAGCCAGGATGGGCAGGAATGGTGTCCCTGGCCTCTGTTTGCCAGAAGCTGGGATTGGGTGACAGGGCATGCTCTTATGCTCTTATGACAAAAAAAAGCCTGCTCTGTGGTGCATGTAGGTGGCGGTGGGATATCTTCCGTCACTGCCAGCACACACAAGGCCTCGTCTTCCTTGTTAGGAGATTAATCATTTCCATTTCAAAAGTGGGAACAGCCCACATGGATAATGAGCCCAAGGCACTTTTCTTTGGTACATAAAAGGTTGAAGAGGCAGGATATTCTTGCCCAATTATGAGACGTATTCATAAGCTGGAATCAGCCATCTCGCAGACAAATTGCTATCCTCCACCCCCCAGCACTTTCTCATTTTATCAAAAGACCCCATTTTATTATAGTTCCCAAGTAATTAGCAGAGCTAAAAACCTTCTAATTAGAAGACCTGGGACTTGCTGCGGGCAAAGTGAATCTGAAAGGGTTTGAATTACCCAGGTAAAGCGTTAGCTAATTAATTCTGCATTTCGAGAGAGTTCTCTCTTGTATAGAATGCTTCATTGGCTCTGGTCTTCATGTGACCCTGGCTGACTTGAACAGAAATAAAACATATTAAATAAAAGGGAACATGGTAAGCAAACCACTCAAAACTTTCAGTGACTTTTCTCTACATGACCATTTATTAAGAAGTTCTTCTTCACTTGTGTACAGAGACTGGGGCTCTTTGGGGCAAAAGAACTCCGAGATGATTGGGTTTTAGCCCAGTGGTATCCAAGTTCTGCCCCTCAGTTGGCCAGAACTGTCAGCTTGCTAGGAGCCCAAGAGCTACAGCTAGCTTGCATCAACAGAGCAGGTGCCTTCATCTTTAGTGCCAAGGAGCAGCTAACAGAGATTACAGCTCCCAGGACCCAGTGCTTCACCTCAAGCCAAGTGGCTTGCCCCAGTAAGGCCCCTGCCTTCAGGATGGGAACCAACAAACAACATGACATTTTACTATAATTTAGAACGAGATGCACACACTAGGGAAGGACAGGAGCACCCTCAGGATTACATTGCTCCCATGCCAGCTGGGTAGGAAATTCATTTAGATGATCCTGGGTGAGGACTGTCATCTAAGTCTAAGGTGGTACTGGGGCATCTGGACTGAAGGAGGAGAGTCCTTACTGATGCCTGGATGGGACTCTGGTTCTGCTGGTGTAAACCAGACAGACGCTTTCCCTGCTGGATGGTTGTTGGCAATGTGGTGCAGGACAAGCTCTGAGTCAAATAGCCGCACAGCTCTAAAGGAGAGGCCTGTGAGCACAGCACACCTCGTAAACCTGGGCTGAGCAGGACCCAAGCCTTGTGGGTTACAGCAGCTGTTTCCTGCCACAGGCTTTGTTCTGGCCCAGCAGGCAGCAAAGACAGTCACTGGATCCTGTGGGAGCAGCTTCCTTAGCAAGAAGGCCTCAAGGAAATGGACCCCAGGCCTTAGCTCAGAACAAAGTGTCCCTGCCTAGACACAGCGGAATCCATTGCCAGTCAAGGTGCTGCCTGCAGGTCTTGCTTTACTGAGGCAGGGAGTCCACATAGAGTGTAAGTGGGGTTTTAATCCTACACGCCCATGCCTTTCAGTTAATCATTATAAAGAGTCAGCACTAAACAACATGAAACTAGCTTCCAGACGGGCTGAGCAATGCCAGAGAGGCAGCGTGGGCTAGAGGGTGGGGGACCACTCTGGGCCTGCCTCTGCCCTGCTGCATGACCTGGGACAAATCACTTCACCTCCCTGTGCCTGCCATGTGGCCAACTCTAGGGTTACCATTCGTCCAGCTTCCCCCGGACATGTCCAGGTTTTTGAGCTAAAAATAGCGTCCGGGGGGAATTTGTAAATGTCCGGACTTCCCCCCTCCCCCCCCCATGCAGAGCGCGTGCAGCTAACAGGGCAGCCGGCCGGATGGTGCCACTTGCATGGGGCTCCGACAGCCAGAGAAAGCCCCTCCTCCGCTTCCCCTGCAGCAGAGATCACTCCCTCCATGCATTCGCAGATTGCCTCCGGCAGTCTGGAGCTCCTCCCCTGCTCCTCCTCCCCTGCTGCCCAGCGTGCCGGGACGAGCGGCAGGGTAAGGACGCCAGGGGGTCGGAGAAGGGGCAGTGAGGTTCTGGAGGGGGCAGTCAAGAGACGGGGGGGTCGGGAGTTTGGGGGGGGCTTTTTAGGGGGGTGTGGATAAGGTTTTGGGCAGTCAGGGTACAGGTAGGGGGTAGGGTCCTGGGGGGCAGTTAGGGTGGGGTGGGGTCTTAGGAGACAAGGAACAGGGAGGCTTAGGTAGGGGGTGGGGTTCTGGAGGGCAGTTAGGAGCAGGGGTCCCAGGAGGGGGCAGTCAGGGGCCAGGGGTGGGGAGAGGGATCGGAGCAGTCAGGGGACAGGGAGCAGAGAGGTTTAGATGGGTCGGGAGTTCGGGGGGGGGGGGGGGGCGGGGGGGGGGAAGTGGTTGGATGGGGCGGGGGGGGCCCAGGGGTCTGTCTGAGGGTGGGGGTGTGGATAAGGGTTGGGGCACTCAGGGTACAGGTAGGGGGTAAGGTCCTAGGGGGTCAGTTAGGATGGGGGGAGGGTGTCAGGAGGGGGCAGTCAGGGGACAAGAGGCAGGGAGGCTTAGGTAGGGGGTGGAGTCCTTGGGGGCAGTTAGGGACAGGGCTCCCAGGAGGGGCAGTCAGGGGACAAGGAGCAGGGGGAGGGTTGGGGATCCTGAGGGGGGACAGGAAATGGGAGGGAGTGGAAGGGGCAGGGGCGGGGCTAGGGCAGGATGGGGGCGGGGCTCCTCCTGTCCTCTTTTTTGCTTGCTGAAATATGGTAACTCTAGCCAACTCTCCTGGAGACAAGAGACTGAGAGAATCCCAGCTTTCATTTAAAGAAAAAAAGTAGTGGTAAGTTTCTAGCCCCTATGTTTGAAGAGAAAAGGTTGAAAGTGTGAACTGAGCACTCCCGAATGCTCACTAACCGGAAGGCAAAGAAAAAACAAATCCCAAAGCTCTTATTTGGGGGGGGGGGGGAGAGAGAGGGGAAATCTCAAGATTTTTAAACCAGTTTCCTTTTTTAGTGCCCGACTCATGGTTTCTGACTGCTTGGCAGGACTGTGCCTGTATCCCCTCACTGCTTGTGTCTGTCTTATCTATTTAGGCTGGAAGTACTTTGGGGCAAGGCCTGCCTACCGGTGTGTTTATACATGGCTACTTTGGGAGTACAAATAAAACCCTTCCTAATTATTAGGAGTTGGCATCCAAAAGTGTCAGTCTTTGTCTCTATTCTCTTTTGATTTTAATAATGCTGGGGGGTGGGGTCTTGTGTCAGTAGGAGGCTTGAAAATAGATGTAAGGGACGTGATTAAAATGCTGGTGGCTACTAGCACCTCATCTACATTAATGCTACCCCAGGGTGGATGTGACCTGTGAGCTCTGCTCTGTATACAGGTGCTGTCTCTTTCACAGCCTGTAGGGAATTAGACTGTGGAATTCTTCATGTCCAATCAAGGCAGGAGAAGGTGGGAAAGGAAAGCAGGGTGTCTTTATTCACAATAAGTCCTTGCAGGCGTTATTTATCTTCAGAACTCCCAACAGCCCAATGAGGTTGGTCACTGGTCAATCACTGTTTCGCACATGAGGAAAACTGAGACACCGGCTCGCTGAATGACTTGCCCATTGTCTGTGTTCAGAGCCAGGATTAGTATGTGCGCGTGTGTATGTTCAGAATGTGGGTTGTTTTCATTCCTAGGTATTTGCAGAGAGCTCCTCCCAGTCCGAAGGGGTGCCATGAGAGAAAGTGCAGAGCTGCTTGTGGGGAAATGTTACGAGTGGGAAATCAAGAGCCGCATAACTCTGACCTTGCCTCGTCTCTCCCCAAAGGTGATTTAAGTTTTGAGTTAAAAACAATCCAGCCATTTGTTGAGAATGAGGAGAGGAGAAAAACCCTTTTCCTATTATAAAGCAATTCTTGCGACTTTAAAAATACCCAACAACAACAAAACCCCAGCTGTAGTGCCAAAGGGGTTTAGGCTAGAAAGCTGACACTCAGTAGGGGGGAGGTGTTTGAGGAGAACATGTGACTTTCTGTGCAGCAGGAATATAGTTACGGTTTGGCTGAGAATTACAAGGGCTCATACATGTCCATTAGCTTTCTTAATAATGATAATGTTTTTAAGGAGATATCTCCCAATGCACCAAAGCCCAAATTCAGCAACACTTGTTTGTTATTAAGTGTGCAGTCATGCTTAAAGTAAAGCACCTGTATAAGTGCTTTGCTGGATCAGACTAGTAAGAAAAGAAGATTGCACAGCAAGTAATTTAGGTTCACATTAAAACATTTAGGGAGTACCATCTCATTCTATGCAATGTGCTCAGTTGTGCATTGACCGTTCCATATGATCCTTTAATGTGAGCATTGAATGAGCCAGGGGTTGTGTAGAAATAATAGCATCATGTATGTAATGCCCAGGCACGAAAGGGGCAACGTTAAGTTTGCATATGCTACCTGAACAGTAGCACTTTCTCTCTTCTAAGTGCTAAAATGTACATGCTGAAATATTCTCTTAAAGCAGCTGTTCTGTTAGAATGTGTTTTATGATAGTGTGGCATCGTATAAAGTTTTTATTGCATGCATTTGGGATCATTGTATTACTGGTGAGTAGTGCAGTCACATGTTGGTTTTAAGGCAAGAGGCAAAAAAACTTTATAGGTCCTTATACCATGTCATACAGAGTTTACGCCGCTTGCTTTATTTATTCCTCACTCTTCTCTGCTTTCTCCTCTGCCCCCTTTGAAGTTACATTGGTTACTATGGAAACAGTGTCATTGGTATAGGCAGAGCATAGTGACATCCACAGATGCAATATGCAGTCAGCTATACAATGGTTGGGGATTTGTGCCCTAGTCAGACAGCTATAGGCACTGGAGATTATTACCCTGCTCACATACAAAACCATGTACCTTGAATACCCCGATGAAAGTAAAGCCCCATAAGTCTATTGGAACAGGTCAGTTTAAAAGATTCAGAGAAGTCCAGCCAAAGAACCACAAAGATCAACGCCATAACTGATTTCCCCCTGTATGTATGTAGGCTGAGGTTTTCAAAACTGCTTAAGGAATTTAGATCCCATTAATTTGAGGCTGCCTTGAAAATCTCAGCCCCACTGTCTCGAAAGACTTAAAGTTACAAAAATCATTCTTTCCCCTATATGAGCAGTTAGTGTCCCTTGTACTTTGGGAGGAGGGGAGGGTTGGTCCCCCCTCCCCGATACAGCAACAGAAGGGGGGGGGGGAAATCCATTAAAAACAGGGAAACAAATTGTAAAAAAGGCAAATAAACACCTCCACAAAAGTTGGCCTAGGGACTCAGGAGCAGGTATAATATCTGGAACTACATCTCTACAGCTTTCTCTTCTTTTTCTAATTGACTAGATTTCAGGTTGATTGTATCTCTTTAAGGAAACAGGAAAGAATCCAGGAACCTTCGTGTTGTTTGCTCAGCAGAAGAAGATTAGCCCCAACTGGGTAGCAGGCTGTGCTAATACTGCTGCAACCTTTACTGATGACTACATCACGGAACGAGCCAGAAAGATAAACTGGCTTATTCACGGAATACACATACAGGTGGAAAAGGCCTTGCCCTTGAAGAAATAGTGCAACCAATAACAAATAAATAAAGCTGACGCCCATCCCAGTCTCTCCATCCTCCCCCCCCCTTACTTTATCCCATGGACGTTTAAAGAACGAGAGAAAAAAAACCCTGTTTGCTGCGTAGTTACAGTAAAAATGCTGTTCTAACCACCCTCAGGTTTGTTTGACTAGTGACGCTCTACCTTAATCTGAAAACAAGCATGGAATTTCCTTTGCCTGCAACAACAATCTATATTTTGATATGATCTTTGCCAATAAAGTTCTCTCCCTGAGAACTCATCACACAGTTTGATACACTGATTCTATATTCCTGTCTATAAATAGTAGAAGCTTGGTAACAAATAAATACAATGGCTCCTTATTTCAGAAAATCAGTTCATATTATATACTTAAAATTGTGTCCACTGATTAATGTTCTGACCCCAAAGGAATATGAAGTTAAAATCAATATTAAGAATACGTTCTGTTACAAGCAAAATCTCAGGATATTAGAATAGAAGAAACAGAGAGTGATAAATGACGAGAGACTACTAGGATCATGAACAGACAAGCCAGTTTCACTTCTGTTTCTAATCAGTTACACCTTGTGCATCACACACAATGTTTGGATTGCAAACAGTGAGAGGGAATGCTCAGTGGCCGCTTCTGATACTATATATTTTATAATTTGTTTAAAAAAATATATAAAACCTAAATTTGGGGCCAAAAATTTGTCTCTACTTACCTAACATGACACTAGCACAGTTTATAACATTTCACCAGAAACAACTAATAGTTTACAGGCTACTGATAGAATTAAAGTGGTATGCAGATGCATTTTTCAGACTATAAGTAATATGGCAGTAATAGTAGTATCAAATACATTGAAACAACTCACTGAAAACAATTCAAACTGTGTTTCGCTTTAATGCGGATTTATAGTTCAGATGACTCAGTTCTTTAAAATAAAGATATTTAAGGAAATAATGCCACATCACCACATGCACGCTGTGTGATGTTTGAACACCTATTCCATAGCAACAAGGGGAAAGATAACAGCTACTTTAAGGGCCTAATGCAGTGGTTCCCAAACTTTAACAACCTGTGAACCCCTTTCACTAAAATGTCAAGTCTCACGAACCCGCTCCTAAAAATGAATATTTCCAGGGATTTTCTCCTTTACCTGAGTATAAATTATAAAAGCAGTGATCTTGGAAATATAAAATTTGTTTTTATGAGATGCTTATTACACACTATTAATTGTTACTTATAATTACACGATTTTTATTACATTATGAAAATGGCAACACTCTTCCAAGATCTCACTTCCGTAGCTTGTATCACTTTGAATAAGCCTGCTATAAGACAAAGCTCCTATGTTTCATCAAGGAGTATCAGATTTGAAACAGCATGAAGATATTTAAGAAGCCAACTCAAAGAGTTCCTCCTACATAAGCATTCAGGTCTTGAGTAGTCTAGGCAAACAACGCATGTTACAACAAAGCATAAACTTGTTCTTCATAATAATTTTAAAAACACTACCTGCCTATTTAATTTTAAAAACAGCAAAAAATATCCACCCCCCTTTTCCATTTTTATAAGGAGTCTTGAAGTTTAAATCTCCTCAGTATGATTCATATGCTTGCTTTGATCTGCTTAGCTCTTGGAAGTCCAGGGGCTTCAGGCTGCTGGCCCCGTGCTGTCTGGAGTCCCTAGGGACAGCTCTGTCCGCCATTAGGGAATTTTTTCCTGAGAACCCCCTGTAACATTTCGTGAACCCCCAGGGGTTCACGAACCCCAGTTTGGGAACCACTGGCCTAATGCAATGTCCTTTGAATTCAATAGAAAGACTTCCATGGATTTCAATGGGTTTGGGAGCAGACCCTAGATCTACAAAGGACACGATAGCCAAGAATGAGCAAATAAAGCCCATTCATTCAATTTAATAGTGGAGGGGCTGAGAAACATCCGAAGTTGCTTTACCAGCAATGACGCTGCAAAGTTCTTTGACAATTTAACGATCACTAATGGAGGCGCCTGAGGCATTGAGGTCATCAATCAGATCCACTACATTATTTGAAACGTATGGGAAATCATTATTTATTTCCTAATGACCTTCAGCGCATACCAGTCTAGGAGGAGTTTGCACAGGCTTGTTAATTCAATAACAAAAATTATGAAATTAGGGGTAGGCTTTGTTTTGAATACAGCAATGCGCCAGTGTAAAGAGCTTGCTCACTCTATGGCAGATGCCCCATCAGCTGCCAAATGGCTAATCTTGTTTTGCACGATTAGTGACACTTGCCAGCTAAATAGGAGAGGCAGCTGAGCATTACTTGCTAGAGGAGTGTCACAGTGACAGGAAGAAGGTTCTATGGGGGTGGGGGGGTAGGGTGACCAGACGTCCCGATTTTATAGGGACAGTCCTGATTTTTGGGTCTTTTTCTTATATAAGCTCCTATTATTACCCACCACCCCCGTCCTGATTTTTCACATTTTCTGTCTGGTCACCCTAGAGGTGTAGGGGGAGACCTGGAACTTTAAGATGATGAAGGTTTAGCACCAACAACACTGGGGTTTCATGACCAAGCATGGTTGCCATTACCCAGACAGTCCCAGCTTATGGGGGCCTGTAGAGCTAGGGTTAAAGAGAACCCTATCACACAGCGCTCTCTCGCTCTCTCTCTCTCGACGGGGTACAGTGCAGCAAGCTTGAAGATGCGAAGCTTTAGTAACACTGAACAAACCACCAAGCGATTAACTCAAAGCTCTATCAGTTCCATTCCCAGGCAGGTGAGACGATAACACAGGGCCAGCTCCTCCTCACTGGGGGTAAATTGACATAGCTCTGTTGACTTCAGTGGAGCTTTGCGGACTTACCCCAGCTGAGGATCTGGCTCTCTGAGCAAAGAAAGTCAGTCTGTACCCGGAGCACTTCATGAAAGCTCCAAAGAGCGAAAGCCAGCGCCACTCTGTTGGACCCGGGCTACTTGTTAATCAACAGGCGATGTGCCATCCAGGAAAACTTAACACATGACTGCCACCAGCTCAGCTACCGGAGCTCAGCAGGGCACGTCAGCATCCACCAGACTCCTCTTGCGTCCTGCCAGCGTGTCTGTCTCTCTCATGTGCAGCAGGTTATTTCATTGCCCTTGGGAAAGCACAGTTTCTACCTTGCCACATACACTTGGACGCCGTCCAGCGTGGAGAAATGTGACATTGGAGAGAGAGGCTCCCCTTGTTACCACAATAATAACTAAAGAAAAAAATGCTGGACATCCTGTACTACATCCTGAACGTACTTCAAGGTCACTAAAAGTATCTTACACGGGAGGTTGCTTTTTCATAAGAAGAGGGGGTAAAGGGTTCACACACTCACCTGCCTTCACTCTAGGTTCTGCATTTACCTAAAGCTGTGACCACCCATCAACTATTGGTCTTTTAACTATTCAGCACTGGAAGGAGCCATTTAAAAGAAAGGGGTGGGGTGCCCCCCTCCAGCTAACCTCCAAGTGTGAACAGAGGTCACATTCCCTGTCAGTATGCACAGCTTGCGTGGTACATGGCACATTTGGGCTACAGGATCATGGCATTTACTATATCAGACCAGACCGTTGAGCCCTCCCATCTTGAGGAATTATGACCTTGTGGCTAAGGCACTGAACTGCAACTTGGGAGCAGCGGGTTCAAGTCCCCACTCTGACTTTCTGTTCAACCTTATGAAAATAATTTGTGAGATGTTCAAAACACTGTGCTTTGGCCTCATGCTGCTGCTATTGATGTCAGTGGGAGCTGACTTGCACGGGAGCAGAGTTAGGCTAAAGTAGAGCGCTTTTGAAAATCCCTCTCAGTCTCGCTGTGCCTCAGTTCCCCATCTGTAAACCAGGAAGTGATATTATTCCTTTCTCCCACCCTTTCTCTGGCTCGTCTATTTAGATTGCAAATTTTTTGGGACAGGGACTCTCTCTCACTGGGCATACGTATAGTGCCTAGCACAATCAGGCCCTGATCTTGGTTAGGCCCTCTAGGAACTAACAACAACAAACTACATTCTCTGTTAGTCTAATAGCCAGCAGAGCTGTACAGACAAGATAGTCAGGGATGCAAGCCCATGCTCCAAGTGTCCCTAAACCTCTGACTGGACCACTTGAAACTGCCCTTTTCAGTTCATTTCCTCTGAATCATCTGGGACGGACCACTGTCAGCAGACCGGATACTGGGCTAGAATGGTCATTGGTCTGAACTGGTATGGCTGTTCTTATGTTCTTGCTTTTTCCTTTGAGGATCACATTCAATGAAACATACACATATATATTATATATAGCCCAGTGGCTGAACTCTAGGACAATCAGACACATCCCAGTTTAAAATTTGCCCAGGGAGCAGTCGGTGCAAAGCAGAGATTTGCCCCTTTTCCTGCACAAAGCAAGATCCAGATGCTCAAAGCCTTAATTTTGCCATTCAAAGCAGGCCTGAGAGGTCTTCACCAGTTTCTAAATGATTGGTTTTCCTAAACAGGATTAATCTGGTGCTTTAGGTGCATAGACTAAATACATTTTCTGAGTACAATACACCCTGTTTACCTGACCCCTATGTAATAAAGTAACTGTGGATGAAATCTTAGCTCCACTGAATTCAATGGGATGCAGAAGAGCTGGGATTTCACTCCATAGATCAAATTTGGAGTGCCCAGGCTTCTGGGAAACTTCTTGCAGGATAGCTGAAATGTCCTGGGTTTTCCAGTTAAAACACACATACATTTGGATTTGTTTTAACTAGCAACATGCCTTGGACAGATTGAACAGCGTATTTATCAGGAGCTACCCTGTGGAGCAAGCATTCAGTGTGCAAAACAGTGTTTGTAACCAAGCAAGAAATAGAACGAGAGCAGAGCAGACGCTATCAGAGTGGATCGCTTGCTTAACTATCTTTGTTCAGCTGTTCCGACTGCGTTCTGAAGGAGTTTACAGTGCTGGAAAAATGCTCTCCTCACTGACTGAGGAGTCAGAAGCTAGCAGCAGTAACACAAGCACAGTGTTTAAAAAAAAAAAAAAAAAAAAAAGTGTATTTGTGGGGCTGGTCAAAAATTCTGTCAAAATGGTTTTTCAGGGAAAAATTGGATTTTGAGCTAAACAAAGTTCACAAAGACTGTCTGCTTTCTGTGGAAATTTTCAATTTTTCATTGAAAAAAAGTCTGAAGTAGGGTTGTCAAGCGATTAATTGCACGATTAATTGCACTGTTAAACAATAATAGAATACCATTTATTTAATATTTGTGGATGTGTTCTACATTTTAAAATATATTGATTTCAAATACAACAGAGAACACAAAATGTACAGTGCTCACTTTATATTTATTTTTATTACAAATATTTGCACTGTAAAAAACAAAAGAAATAGTATTTTTCAATTCACCTAATACAAGTACTGTAGTGCAATCTCTATCATGAAAGTTGAACTTACAAATGTAGAATTATGTACAAAAAATATAACTGCATTCACAAAAATAAAACAATGTCAAACTTTAGAGCCTACAAGTCCACTCAGTCGTCCTTCTTGTTCAGCCAATCACTCAGACAAACAAGTTTGGCTACAATTTGCAGGAGGATAATGCTGCCCGCTTCTTGTTTACAATGTCACCTGAAAGTGAGAACAGGCATTCACATGATACTGTTGTAGCCGGTGTCACTAGATATTTACATGCCAGATGCACTAAAGATTCATATGTCCCTTCATGCTTCAACCACCATTCCAGAGGATGTGTGTCCATGCTGATGACAGGTTCGTCTCGATAATGATCCTAAGCGGAGCGGACCAACACATGTTAATTTTCATCATCCGAGTCAGATGCCACCAGCAGAAGGTTGATTTTCTTTTTTTGGTGCTTCAGGTTCTGTAATTTCTGCATCAGAGTGTTGCTCTTTTAAGACTTCTGAAAGCATGCGCCACACCTCGTCTCTCTCAGATTTTGGATGGCCCTTCAGATTCTTAAACCTTGGGTCAAGTGCAGTAGTTATTTTTAGAAATCTCACATTGGTACCTTCTTTGCATTTTGTCCAATCTGCTGTGAAAGTGTTCTTAAAATGACCATGTGCTGGGTCATCATCCGAGACTGCTATAACATGAAATGCGGGTAAAACAGAACAGGAGACATAATTCTCCCCCAATGAGTTCAGTAACAAATTTAATTAACGCGTTATTTTTTTAACAAGCATCATCAGCATGGAAGCATGTCTTCTGAAATGGTGGCCGAAGCATGAAGGGGCATATGAATGTTTAGCATATCTGGCAAGTAAATACCTTGCAACAATAGCTACAAAAGTGTCATGTGAATGCCTGTTCTCACTTTCAGGTGACACTGTAAATAAGAAGCAGGGAACAGTATCCCCCATAAATGTAAACAGACTTTTTGTCTTAGCAACTGAGTGAACAAGAAGTAGGACTGAGTGGACTTGTAAGCGCTAAAGTTTTACATTTTGTTTTGTTTTTTAGTGCAGTTATGTAACAAAAACAAAAAATCTACATTTGTAAGTTACTTTCACAATAAAGAGATTGCACTACAGTACTTGTATGAGGTGAATTGAAAAATACTATTTCTTGTTTATCATTTTTACAGTACAAATATTTGTAATCAAAAATAACAATATAAAGTGAACACTGTACACTTTGTATTCTGTGTTGTAACAGAAATCAATATATTTACAAATGTAGAAAAACATCCAAAATATTTAATAAATTTCAATTGGTATTCTATTAACAGTACAATTAATCGCAATTAATTTTTTTGAGTTTATCGCGTGAGTTAACTGCGAATAATCGACAGCCCTAGTCTGAAGACTTACATATTTTTATTTGACTATGCTACCACAATGTCTCATGGGAGTTATATGTCAGTTGTTTCACGCATCCATTCTCCTCTATGGGTTGGTCTCAAAGGTCAGGCTACATCTCACACAATGCACCAAGGTCTCACCCTCTTGGAGAAGGTTGGCAATATATCATAGGAGTCTCTAGCTGTGGTGCATCACGGGAGATGTAATCCAGCTGTGGACCCCAGCTTATTAAGGACAACAGAGAGATGAGGAACTGCAGCAGCATATCCAAGTCAAAATTTTCAGGGTTTGACTGAAATTTCAGCTTTTGAATTTTTGACAGAAAAGTCAAAATATTCAACAAATGTTTTTTCCTAACCAGGTCTAGTGTTTATAAGAGTATTTTGGAAACTTATCGGGTGTTGCCACAAAAGTGCCACAGTTGTTTTGAAATGCAGCCACCCTAATGGTTAATCAAAAACTTAATCAATCAGTCTGCCTCCACTGATAGCAATGGCCACCACTATTTATTTATTTATTTATTTATTTATTGGTAGCAGCACCATGCAATTTTCTTCCACTTATCCAAATCCCCATCCCATTTGTGTACTGTTTCTTTAAGTTTAAAGCAAGAAGCCAAGGGAGCTAGGAAAGGTTCTAGGCAGGAGCTGTGCAGTGAAGCAGAGACACAGAGCAGCTTTGGGGATAACAACTCTTTGTGCAGCTCTTTCATATTGTCACCATTCACTGTCCCTCCCACCCCCAGGGTTTCAGATGTTCCTGTAACCCTTCAGAGAAAGACAGGAATTGTCCTTCACTTCTCACCCCTGGACCTGCCAACATTCCAAATCTAAAAGCGGGGAAGGAAATGAGAGAGGGATACACACATCAGTGCCATCAAAATGAATCAGTCTTTGTCAGATCAGGTGCATCCTAGGAGGCAGAGCTCACTAATGGATCAAGTTATAGGATATTTTGCTCTGGGGTAAGCTGTTTCCTTTAGGAACACAGATATTACCAGCCCCTAGTACATCCATCCTGTCTCAAACAATGGGCAATGCCAGCAAGACATTCTGAAGATGGCAGTAATGGCATAACCTGTCCCAAGCCCCAAAGAAAGTTCCCTCCTAACCCCCGTTCATTAGTGGCTGGTTTATGTTCTGAAGGAGGAGGGCTTCTGTCCCTCTCTGTTTTGGAAGGGCTTCCTCAGACAAGATGGGAAATGCAAAGAGGTAAGAGCATGGAGTCAGACAGCCATGGCTTCGATTTCCAAAGCAGTCTAGGAGAACCCATCTCCTCTGGAATTTCAGTAGGTGCCTAATTCCCTTTGGAAATTCTGCCCCATGTTTGACCCCATGTTTTGTGCTTTGTTACTTGCTTACAAAGAGAAGCACATAGAGCTTTGGGGAGACAGAGGGAGAAACGTTAAACATTTGGCTAAACAGGGACTGGTCCTCCACAGCAGAGTAAAGTGGAACACATGGTCCCCATGAACTCTCTCTTAAACCAGCCTTTGCTGGCCTCCTCTCTCCTGGCACCATCCAGAGCCTTCTCCTCTCTCCAGTTTTCTCCACTGGAAAGAAAAAGCAAGCCCCGGCCAATTTGTGATGATGAACCGGGACTCTGGTTTGTTATTAAAGACAAAGCTTCGGGGCTTCAAGCCAATACAAAGTTGTCCTTGGCCTTCTCTGCTCCTATCAGCTGGGCTGGGGCCTTATCACAGGGCCAGGAGGAAAAAAAAACACACTGAGGCCCCAACAGGGAAACTCACCATTGTGTGGCCAGGTTTAATCCCCTTCACTTCCCATACCGGGCCCAACATATCTCCACAGCAGCCCTCAAGCTTAATATTTGTCCAGCAAAAACAAGTCCTGATGTACAAAGAGTAACCGGATGGGTGGAAGTGGCCAGCTCCTTAGAGAGAAAACATTCTTCGAAACGTTACCAGTTCAGAGACTCCAGCCAGTAGATTAATTGAGAGAAAAGGCTTTTTATCAGTTATGTGATTTACAGCCTGTGGAGGGAGAATTTGTGGACTGCAAATAATCCCCATAATCGGCGGCGGCAAAACAAAAACAAACAAACAAAAAAGCCACGATCGGCGGCAGCAGTTCAGCAGCAGGTCCTTCGCTCCCAGAGGGAGTGAGGGACCTGCTGCCCCTGAATTGCCGCAGGTGCCGCCCCTCTCCCTTGGCCGCCCCAAGCACCTGCTTGTTAAGCTGGTGCCTGGAACCGGCCCTGCGTGGAGAGCAAGGGTAAATGCAGGTCCTTCTGAGGGAATTTCTGAAGTATGATCTAATGGCCCAGACTCAGGGCCGGTGCAACAAAGTTTCGCGCGCTAGGCGAAACTTCCACCTTGCGCCCCCCCCCCCCCCCGCCCCGCGGCCGCCCCCCCTCCCCCCCCCGCCCCCCGGCGCCCCCCCCCCCCGCAGCAACTCCCCCCCCCCCCGGGAGCAGAGAGGGGAGGGAGCGTAGCAGAGGTGAGCTGGTGCGGGGAGCCCTGCGGCAGCTCCCCGCCCGCCCTGAGGCACTCCCCTCCCGTGGCAGCTCCCCATCCCCCCCCGGTCCGAGCACACCGCCCCTGCTCTAATTCTCCTCCCCTCCCAGGCTTGTGGCGCCAAACAGCTGATTGGCGCCGCAAGCCTGGGAGGCGGGAGAAGTGGAGCGGGCGCTGCGCTGGGAGAGGGAGTCTGAGCCGCACATGTCAGCACGCCGCCGGCAGCCCAGCCCAGGAATGCTGTAAAAAAAAAAAAAAAAAAAAAATTGGGGGCACTGCTTTTTGGCGCCCCAGGCAACCGCCTAGTTTGCCTTAATGGTAGCACCGGCCCTGCCCAGACTCCAAAATGGAAGAGAGGAGGTACTGATCCAGTCGCAAAGGCTGTCACCCATGGGCACACGGGTCTTCAAATGACTGCGGCACAGGTGTGTGGGGGGGGATTAACACACTAGCTCTTCAGTCAGGAGAGACAGGTTTAGGTTACACACGGAGTGTGAATGGTGGTCTCCAATGGAGACGTGCGGCCAGGGTGATCTGCATACGTTGGTAGAACCCAGTCATATTAACCTCCAGATATAGATACACTGGTTAGGTGTATAGT
This sequence comes from Trachemys scripta elegans, assembly GCF_013100865.1. NCBI lineage: Eukaryota > Metazoa > Chordata > Testudines > Emydidae > Trachemys > Trachemys scripta. The sequence goes on from NC_048301.1 coordinate 109,892,871, forward strand.
TCTCTAGCTCTAGGATGAGCCAGTGTATGTTTTGGATATAGTGCCAATGAGTCCATTTGGGATACCCCTTTCCGTCCATCTCTGACTCCAGCCTGTGCCTTTTTCCATTTTGCCCATATAAATGGCATGCCCCCCCCAAACCCATTTGCCAAGTCACTAACTGAGCCCAAATCCTCCTTCAACCAACCAATTGACCCCCCCAACACACGCAAACACAAGCCACAAACCATCCCAAAACCAGCCCCCCCCACTTTTGCTATCTCACCTATGGGAAGTGAGGAAGGATGAAGAAAAAAATTCTTAATTCACAGAATCATCAATATGTAGACAGGCCTTACATCCCGATCCTGTAGTCCACTCTACAAGAATGGACCCCTTTAATCATGCAGAACCCCATTGGCTTCAGTGGGACTCCATAGAGTTGCAAGCATCTGCCCATGAGATTACAAAATCAGCCGTTACTGATTAACAGCATCATCTTCTTACTTTTCTCCTCACCAGCGTGGATCTCGCTGTCATCTCAAAATCAGGACTGTAGGCTCCTTGGGGCAAGCTCATGTTCAGTGCCTAACACAGTGGACCCCTGATCTCAGCTGGAGCCTCTAGGCGCAAGCATAATACAAATAAAGAAGGGAACTGTTTGTTTACATCCGAGTTTTGCAGAAGATTTCTCATGCCCTCAGTATAGTCCCCTCCTAGATTCCTTTATAAATCTGAGCCACATGTTAAAAATACTCACTAGGTTTCCCTGAAGCTAGTTTTGAGCTTTGCATACTGAAACACTGAGCTTATTAAGTAAAAACATAAAAATCAAAGCCACGTTAATGCTGCATTAGGGTTACATACATGGATAAAGGTCAGGAAATGCAAAGTTAAGGTTTCCATAGTAATGCTAATTCAACCACATTGCTCTTCCGGTGCTTTTCATGGTACCTGCTTAAAGGGAAGAGAGTTCATCCACTGAGGCCAAAAAGGTTTTTGATTTAGTTAAAGTGTTTTGTTTGTGGATTTTTAAATTTTGTTCTTCGGGCAAATGGATTTCCAGGTAGAATTCATAATACTGATTAAACCGTATGGGAGTCATTAGAGCTGTCCTAAATCAGGGCAACCACAAGGATTTTTCAGAAGGGACTAATGATTGGGTGCCTCCAAGTTTTGGTTGCTCAACTCGACTTAAAAGGACCTGATTTTCAGAAAGGGCAGAGCGCCCACCAGTTGGGCACCTAAAATGTTTTGGCACAAATCTAAGAGAGAATCATTGAAGTGACATACACACCAAGATCACCCTTTCTCGCTACTCCAGCTCAACAGAACCAGTGGCAGCCAGTACCAGAGAAAAATGAAAAATAAAGGGGATTAAAAATGTTAAGGAATGTCTGGACAGCAATTCTACAGTAAGCTACATCTTTTTTAAAATGTGGATTAAAACATCCAGTGTGCAACTTGATCTCATGAAGGTCTCTCAGGGGACTTTCTGTAGTTCTAATACTGCCACTTTGATATTCTGTTAGAGTTTGTTCAATGCAATTTCTCTCTTCTCCCTTTCCTCTTCTCACCACCCAAACACAGAGAAAGGGGTGTGGGTGGGTGTGTTTTTTACACTGGATAGCCTTGTGACTCAGACACTACCCTGGGAGATTTCAGTTCACTTCTCATGTGACCTCGGACAAGTCATTTAATCTCCCTCTCCCTATGCCTCAGCTCCTCATCTTTAAAACGAGAACAATCCATCCCTACCTCACAGGGGTACTGTGAAGATAACTTCCATTAATAATCATGAGGCATTGAGGAACTATGGGAAAGAGGACCATAAATTCCTAGATTGATCAATTGATTATGTAGGACCTACACCACTGAATGGTCCATTACTGCAAGGGAGCAGTTCAAGAAGCTAACAGAGTATCGCAAAGCTGGGCTGACACGAACAATTTACTTCACCAGCACAAACAAGCTAAAGAAACCAGGATCAGGTATGAGGGACCATGAGCACTTCTCTCTATCATCAGTCCAGGCCTTGTCCTGCTCACACAGCTGCTGAAGTCTTACCTTTAAATTCTGTGCAACTCTGGTTCACATCTCACTGGGGGGGGGAAGAAATGCAAATGGATCACTTGACATGGTAGCTTAAATCAGCAGCCAGATTTGCATGAAAAGCAACAGGATGAGCCAAATATTTCCACTGACAGAGCAAAGAACTGAAACTTATTATCCATCCATACCGAAGCTTACGGCTACTAACCCGAAAGCGGAAGGGGCAGAATGGGGCTGTATCTTACCATTTGATCAGCTCACTCTGAGCCTGCTAGACTTTTAAGTACCAGTTTAGAGGTAAATTAGAGACATTGGGGAATTCTCTTTAGGTAAGAAGGGAAAAACTACAGAGAAACAGGTTGCTGTTGGACCTGAAAGCTGCCATTGTGTCTAGGAGATGGGAAGCCAGACTCAGGCATTTGTGGCAGGATTTTTCTTACAACTACCACAGGCGAAAAGCCATTGGGTAAGGTTACATGGCCCTTGTGAGGCGATAGCCAATCCCCCCTCCCCCGCCCCCAGTTATTCTCTAGGAAGCCATCATTAACTAAATACTCCCAAGGCCTGATGATCTTGGGAACATTTTAAAACTGAATTTTAATCCCCCTTCCCTGACAAGGGCACTGGCAACACTTGCTCCCCCTCTTCCCACCAGGAAACAAAGATAAGAGCAAGCAGCCACAGCCCTGTCACTAGCAGTATCACCTGTGGGAGGGTTCCCCCCCTCCCATCTGCCTCGCTGATTCAGAGCTACAACCTGTCACGGTCCCCTGGGAGTTCCCAAGAGGGGTCCTTCACATTCACACCTACCTCTCAGGTCCCAGCTAGTTCAGAATGGACCAATATATCCAAGCCAGAATGTAGCCATGACTGCCAGAGCGGAGAAGGATTAAACACATTTTACCTCATCTACAGTAGACCAGTCTCAGCCTGGTTATTTGCAAGATTGCACCTAGGATGGGAGCTAGATTCAGTCTAGCTGTTTGGAAATCTTTTACATTAAAATTCCCTATGAAGAGTATTAGCATGGGAATCTGCTAGGGTTGCCAATCCTCCAGGATTGTCCTGGAGTCTCCAGGAATTAAAGATTATGTCATTTGATGAAACCTCTGGGAATACATCCAACCAAAATTGGCAACTCTAGAATCTGCTATGATGGAAAAGGAAAATCTGCATACACCCTCCATCCTTTCCCCCAATACGCCCCCAGTGCTTTGCTATGAACCATCACCAACCTCCCCAGTCTCACACAAGCAGCCAGGAGAGGGCGCTCTCACCACATCGGCCAAAGAGGCGGAGCTGTGCAGCTGAGAAATATTCACAGAGGTCTTCTTACTTTTGCCTCTGTGTCTCAGCTGTATTTGGGATGGCCGTGCAGCTGGATTTCTCCAGACACTTTGAGCAGTCACCATACTCAGTGCCTTTAGATTAGGACCAGGCAAGGGTAGATGCACATGTACAGAAAAAAAACCACTGAGTTGGGTTTACATTCTTTTATGAAGGCAGCCCATTCACTCCAAGTAAAGATTTTCATCCCAATAGTGGCGTCAAGTTACGCCCAGTCATTTACAGCTTAGTGAACACAGCATTTACTCACATGATACAATACAGGATGCAGAACCATGCAGAAAATGTATGCAACTCTCCAACCTTCCGGGAGCCCGCAAAAAAACAAAACAAACCAAGAAACCAGCGAGCTAAATAGAATCTCTTACCTAATAAGATTTTGCCCAGCTTCATCCTAACCTCTGCAGAAAAGACCAGAGTTGATCTGTTTTTTCTTTTCCGCTGTTCCTTAGCAAGATGCCAATTTTCTTTTGTTTTATTTATAAGACCCTTTCTTTGATGTTAGCATATTAGATCAATAAGTCCCAATATACTAGTACTGAGACATTGAGAGTTACATCAGAAGGTTCCCCCTACAAAAACACAGATCAGGAAGACAAATAATTAAGATTCTTTCACTTTGATCCAGACTACTTGGTGTACGTTTAGACTGTCAGAAATATAGATGGTTATGATGAACCACATCGTATAGTAACCAACATCTATTAATCAAAACAACTCTCTAAGCAAGGTAGAAGGATGGTCCAATGGTTAGGGTGTTAACGGGTTCAATTCCCTGCTCTGCCACAGACTCCTTATGTGACCTTGGGCAATTCACTTAGCCTCTCTGTGGCTCAGGTCCCCAGCTATAAAATGGGGATGGTAGCATTGCCCTACCTTACAGGGGTGTTGTGAAAATAATACATTAAAGACTGTGAAATGCTTAGATACTATAGTGATGTGGGCCATATAAGTACCTAAGAGAGAAACTTCCTCCTCCTGTATACAGCAACACCTTCCCTATCATAGGACTTACTCACCTGGTATCATATACACCCAGAAGGATAATAATTTAAGAAAGACACAAAAACTCTCAGCATATTCCTACATTCACTGATCCTTTCAAGTAAGTGCCTCCTTAACACAGGCAGGTGCCAGTTACCCCATGCTACGTTGCCATGACATCCCCAGGCCTAGAGTAAGCTTATTGGTCTCCATCTGGCCACGTTCTGGGACCTTTTGAGCGTATGTCAGAAGATTCAATACTTCCTCAGCTATTTCTCATAGATAGGGGTGTCTTTCTCCCCACCACCGTGAACTCTGCTAACCCCATGAGTAATTCCTCAGAGATCTGGCTGGGCCTGTACAGCCCTCGCTGCTGGGGCTTTGCTGTTCCAGGGGCTGAGCTAGCTAGATTAAGGCTAGTTTGGGTACGTTGTCTCAAGCTGCAATCATTCCTCATGACTGCAGTATATACACATTCTAAGGGTGTGTCTATCACTAGATATTGCTATAGATATAAAAAAAAAAAAAATCACACCTGCACACATACAGACAGTGTGGGTGACCGGACAGATAGCCACCCAAGTACAATCCCATCCAGGACCCTGGGTACTCTGTAGACAGACATACCCTTCGAGAACATGGTACGGATGCTAGTAACATCCTCCCACGCAGACATAATCTATTACTTAAGTTTCTTCCAGCCTTGCCTATCAGCTCAGAACATCAATGCCTAAATTTAGCACGCCAGCAATAAACATCCCCCTCCACGAACAAACTATGAGTCAAATAAAGTATTCTCGGAGTCTGTGCCAACATTCTAGACATGAGTCATGAAGCACTGCCACAGGAGACAAAGGGGGGGAATACCTGCTGGGAAAGCCTACCTACCTACCAACCAGCATCTGGGGAATCAGAACTCATTCTCCCAACATGGGGTAGGGCCGGGAGAGCTCTGGCTCTGATTCAAAGTTCACAGGGCCAGAATCTCCACACGACCCACAACAGACGCCAGCCTGAGGTGTGCAGTGTTGTCAACTCTCATGATTTTGTCACAAGTCTCGCAAAATATATGTGCTGGTTTTCTGGAAGTACAGCTCTGGAGTCGTGATTAAATGAGACTCTCAGCTTTCATTTTAAAAATGAAAAAAAAAAAATGTCTTTAGCCCTCCTGATTGCAGAGGAAAGCCTGAACGCATGATCTGAGGGCCCGGGAAAGGCTCAGAGACCAGAAAATACAGCAAATGAACCCCACAACTTATTTTGAAAATTCTCATGATTTTTGGTGCCCGATTCATGATTTTTTGAATGTTTTGAGCTGGCAACGTGCAATGTTCCCTAGAACAGGGGTAGTCAATTATTTTTGTCAAGGTCCAAACTTCTTGGTCAAGGTATAGTCAAGGTTCAGACTCCAAAGAAACATTTTTCACACCACAAGTGTCCCTGTTCAACAAATACATACAATGCTGTGCATTAAAAATGTACCCCATTGCTTATATTTTTAGTGCATTAAATGAAAAATAAAATCAAACCACCGTATAACCTAAAAATAACCTCCAAGAAAGATGTAATAAATTACATCTGAGACTAAGAGAGTACATATGCTCGGTTTTTTTATTGGCAGAAACTGATTAAAGCAAAAATTAAGCAAATAAGGAATTAAGGAGAACCGGTGAATCCTTAATTCATGGTATAACGTATTAGAGATCACATAGTGAGAGAATGAGAGGGTCAAAAAATTAAAAAATAACAATAATGATAAGTAAATAAAAAGATTTTGCAGTCCGTTCCAAAGCATCTGGTGTTCCAGATTTGGTTCACCTATTGACTGCCCCTGCCTTAGAACATGGGACAAGCAGAGAGGGAATAACTCACCGAAGCCACCTCAGGACTCTCTGTACAGAAGCAGAGTCAAGGTGAGGCAGAACCTAGGATTTGGAACCACATACACAGGTAGGGAAATAGCTCTTGGCAACAATCATGGTCTTAAGGCTTTGGGATGCAGGATGAGGAAAAGGGGACTTTTGCTTTACCGGCACCAATAGAAATGATCAGAACATCTCCATTTCACTCCTCCAGGCTTTGCCAGACAATCAAAGGAAAGAGAAGCTGGCCAGTATTCACAGTGCTGCTCTTTTTTATGTTGCAGGGATTGGAATGGGGGGCAGGGCAGGGGCAGGGCCGCATGGAAGGGATGGAGTGGGGGCGGGGCCGGGGGATAGATCGGGGCCGAGCACCCACAGGAAAGAGGAGAAGTTGGCGCTTATGGCAGACAGTATAAATTGTAAGGGCTTGATTGGCTGGTCTCTCCATTGATACTGGGAACAAAGACTGAGAGGCTCTGGGAGCAAACAGATCTCTCACCCACTGAGGTGGTTTCCACATATCATGTTTGAAGAATACGAACAGGCAACCATCTATCCTATGAATCAATACAGAACTTCATCAATTCAAATGTTGGAAAGGATCTAAATCTTCATGCTTCAGGTCTTAAATCTGTCCTGAGATTAGGCTGAGACCTTTGGGGGGAGAGATTACTCCACATTTGCCTCCTCTGGGTCAGGGCCGGCTCTAGGTTTTTTGCCGCCCCAAGCAAAAAAAATTTTGGCTGCCCCCCGTCCCAGGACTGGGCTCCTTGACACACCCCCTTGCTGCCCCAGCCCTGAGCTCTCCCCACCCACCCTGCTGCCCCAGCTCTGGGCTCCCTCATTTCCCCCCCCACACACACACCTCCTGCTGCCCCAGCCCTGGGCTCTCTCCCCCGCTCCCCCCGCCGCAGCCCTGGGTCACTGGTAACTCGCTCCCACGGCAGGTCATTCCGCATGAATTTTAGATGTGCACAGAACACAGAGAGGATTGGTTCCCATATGGTTACAGAATTGCAGTAAAGTGTAACAATTTTCAGCTTGTGTGATTGGAGGATATCTGGATGCATATTATAAGACTGTCCTACATAAATGAGGAAAAGTTGAGGTGCCTTTATTCTTTTCTTCCACTCTTTCTTGCTATGGGGAATTTGCCAATGCAATATCACTGTCTTCCTTTTAAACAAACAAACCAAACAAAAAGGCAATGGCTGCTGAAAATAGCAATTCCAGTCCTAATAACCACTGGGAAGCATTTCTTGCTCAATTTTATCCTACTTTTTCTACAGCAAGTTACAGTGGATCAGTATATTTGATTTGGGAGAAATGAAGTAACAGCTGCCCAAACTGAGCTTGAGCACTCCTGAATTTTGAGGTGTTCAAATCTGGAAGGCAGGCGCTGGGGGGGGAGGGGGGAAAAGGGGGCTGTGGCTCCGCGGGGGAGCACGGCAGCATGTATGCAGCAGTGTGTCTGGCGCTGCACGGAGCCAGACATGCTGGTCTGAGTGGCACGGTAAGGGGGTTGGGGGGGGGCAGTCAGGGGACAGGCAGTGGTTGGATAGCATGGGAGTCAGGGGATTTGTCAGGGGAGAGGTAGGGGGTGGAGTCCTGGGGGGAAGTTGGGGCGGTCTCAGGAGGGGGCAGTTGGGGACAAGGAGAAGGGAGGCTTAGATAGGGGGTGGGGTTCCAGGGGGCAGTTAGGGGCAGGGGTCCCGGGAGGGGTGATCAGGGGACAGGGTGCAGGGAGGGTTGGATGGGTTGGGGTTTCTGTGGGGGGCAGTCGAAGGGGGTGGATGGTGGCAGGGTGGGGCTACCCTCTCTGTGGACTGTCCTATTTTTTGAATGTCAAAATATGGTATCCCTACCCTTCAGAGTGCAGCTCTCCATTCATAGCAGGCTGCAGCATGAGGTCTCAGCTACCTCACTCCCTCTCCCTCTTTCCTGTTGGTAGTGGCCAAGGGAATGCTGGGAAATTCAGTTCTTTCCCTGCTCCAGGGCTGGCTCTATAGGCAGGGAGCTAACCAAGGAACTACAGCTCCCAGGGTCCCCTGTTGGTTCTCAGCTCCCATGCTGGATCCCTGCCGCCCCTGCAAATGGGCTGCCCCAAGCACATGCTTGCTTTGCTGGTGCCTAGAGCCGCCCCTGCTCTGAGTTCCTTTCACCTTCCACTGAAGCAGCTGGTGTCAGAGGCAGTGTACGGGATTACATGGAGCATTGGTCTGATCGGGAATGGCAATTCCTATGTTCCAGACTCCTGGGCTGTCCAGCCAGCACCTTTTTAGCAGCACAGAATGCATATATTTTTAAAGTATATGTTTTCTTAGTAGTATCATCCCAACAAAAATCTATATTAAAAAAGGAACAGGAAGGTTTGAATTACACCCAGAATTCAGGGTAAACCAGTTTAGTAAGAGATTCTAGGTGTTTAGATATTCTCTTTATGCATGTACGGTCTATAGAGGATACATTCATCAGCTCACAACAGCAACCTCCTGGACATCTCCACCAGAAAATCTTGGATAGCTGAGAGAGACACTCCCAGCTTATGTCGTCTCTGCAGGATATTCCTGGCCAAGATTCACTGACATTTATATGGATCTGAGGCTTGCAGTCATTGGCCTCTTTCCCCTGCTGCTTTCAGGAAGCCCCACAGGAAGGATCTGAGGTTACATACACAGTCACTGCAGTCGTCCATACTCACGTGTGGATGAGAGGAAGGCACCAGGGTTCAAAGACAGGGCTTTCCTTTGCAAAGCACCACGCTTTCCTGGCTCCGACTTAGAAAGTTCAGCTAGCAGAGAACCATTATAGCTGTCACCAACACCCCACTCATGCATCACCCCTTTCTGCGCACTGAATGTCATCTGCATCCAGACACTGGCAAGGGAGGAGGTTTCATGAAGAGAGGAGGTGGATCATCACCCGGTTTGCATGTAGATATTGGAAAAAGGAGGCAGGAGCCCCCACATCGAAGTCAGTGGGAGCTTGCCTGCACACAATGACTTGCAGCATCCAGGTCCTATATTGTAAACTCCTCTGGTCAGAGCCCACATCTTTGTTGTCTGTAAAGTGCCATGCGCTCCACAGTGCTATATACAAGTGCAAAAGCAATAGCAGAACTCCCAGTCCCATGCACTTAGCTTTACAGTTTGCTCCCTCCTATAGGGCTAGAGCCATATTTAATCACCCTACCAGAATAAGGCAGTATTTGGGAGGGAAGAGGGCTTAAGACAGCAAACTTAAACCAGGGAGGGTGCCATCTTTTACAAGAAAGAGACTAATAATAATTAGTCAGACAGGGTAAGAATAGCCCTGCAGTGACTAGGAAGAGGGGCATATTTAATTCTGAATGAGCAAGAACATTCCCAACTCAGGGGGATCATCCCAGTGCAGTATTAGGCCAAGTTTCCCCACTAATCTACATACCCCACATTACAAGCTTTCAGATAAAAACATTTCTTTATGCTTTACTCTGCGTTTAAGAGACAGTCAGACCTACTTAATCTGGGCAAGGTGATCCAATAAAGCCAGCTGAGTGTTCAAGTGAACAGGGTGCTCCGTTGACTAGTCTGCATGAAGTGAAGCTCTGTAACTGATCTGAACCAACAATTTTGTCCTAATCGCCTGTCTACCTATTTCTCTTGCTGGACTCTGTGTAGCTGCCTTCAGAATATTCACTTTTAATGGCTTATGACCAGTCAGTACCTCCAGCTTTAAACTGTCATAATCACCTCTCTGCCCTACTGGAAATGTACAGGACAAGAAGCAGGAAGCTGTGAACAGGGACATAAATGTACCCTTCTAAAAACCCAGGAGCAGCTCCAGTCCACAATCTTTTCATAAAAGGCTTTTAGAATCAGAAGTGCTGAACTTTTATCATTCTCCAGCTCAGGGAGAATGAAAAGCTCAGAAATATCCTCTCTTGTTGCTCTCCGTGGTTACTGCTGCAGGACCTGAGCTAAAGGCTTAAGTCAAAACACCAAGCAAACATACACTCACAATGAATGTGTGAGACAATGTTCTGTATAAAACACCCTACTACACCAAGAGGCCACTCTAACAATTTCAGGGTAATCAAACATTAGTGATCCAATCTAAACACTCAGCCGAGCAGCAGCACTGAGAGGCGTGGGGAGGGAAAGGGAGTATATACAGAGGCTAAAGCAGCAAAAGCTCTGAATGAGTTCTCAGTCTGAGAAGACACACTGAGCTGGTAATTCATGGGGACGCTCCCCATTAATGCTTAGAAACCCCAGTGATGGGCAGCAGTATATACAGCCCCCAAATAGAGTAGATTAGGCCTATTGTATCTCTAGCCAGCTGGTGGCATTCCTTGGTCACTCCCAGAGTGTAATTAACTACCCCCTTAACCTTTCACAACACAGACCAGTGTTTCCCTGGCAATAATTATCATCCACCAACCTGCCAGGCAGGGGTGCTGAAACAATTTTTATAGTGGAGGTGCTGAGAGCCATTGAACTAAACTGCAAACCCTGTATATAATGGAAACCATTTCAAGTCACGTGGTGCTGCAGCACCCTCTGCACCCCTAGTTCCAGCACCTATGCTCCCAGGGGCAAATGGAGAACAAGGAGCCAAAGGTCAAGAACACACATTGGGCAGTGGGAGCCTGATGGAATGAGAGTTTTACAAGCATGTGTCACTGGCTCATTACTCAGCCCGCCTGATGGAAATAACATAGGGCAAGAGAAAACGGGGGGGGGGGGGAGAGAGACAGCGTGTGGGGCATTCTGATCAATAGCATTCTGAAGTGAGGGCCCTGGAAATAGCAGGAGCTGGGAAATCTGGCACCCCAAGTTCCCTGTCAAAGGGGCAGAGCCAGACTAACTAGCACTGGCTCCAGGGCGAGCACCCCAGGGCAGAGCTTTCAGGGAAAACGCCCCCCTGCTTCTTGGGCTAACAAGATCCAGCCCCCCAGTGTTGACTGAGCCCTACTTTACCCGCCAGACGGGGGGATTTGGAAGCGAAGCCACAGGAAGGGCAGAGAGGAGAATAGCCGGGGCGGGGGGAAGTCTCGCCTGGGAGTCTGTAGACTTCGCTCAGAAAAGCATCTGACTTGGCAAATGATCCCTCCAGAGGACACCCCCGCCCGGGACGGCTGCTGGAGCCCGGCACCGCGCGCAGGGGAAATGGAGAAGCTGCCGGCTGCTCTCCGCTTACCTGCCGCCTGGGCTCCGGGCCGGGGAGCGGGAGCTGCCGGGTTACCTGCGGCTGCAGAGCGCAGCGGCTCGGTGCTTCCAGCTGGAGGCGTCTGAACCCGGAAATGCCAGGAGCCCAGCAGGGCCAGGAGCCAAGGCAAACCTCCCCTGCTGAACTTTCGCAGCCCCACACACGCCAGGCGCCTTAACCCGCTGGCTGCTGGTTTGCAGGCGCGGCGCTCCGAGCCCCTCACTGCAGCCTCTGCCGCGGGGGCTGGCTCTGGGGGTGCCCGCAGCCGGGGGAGGCTGAAGGCGTTTGGCCCCGCTGACCTTGCAATGCCCACGTGGAGTTATTGCTTTTTCCACCCCGTGCGCAGGGAGAGCGCCCCGAGTGGAAATCCATGGAGAACAGACGGGGCGGGGGAGGGGACACACAGGGGCACACAAACTCTCCGCGGGGCTGTGTGTTTAATCTAATTGTCGCCAGGCTGAGACACTGAAAGGCGACACAAAGAGGGAGCCAGCAGCCGCTTCAGGGAGAGGGGTGCGTGGAAGCAGCGAAAGGGAATCAGTCACACGCGAGGGGGAGGGGAAGAAAGCCCACAGCCAGATGACAACGGGATGAAATTAACAAACCCATCATTTCGATCTGTCCCCCGCCGCAAACTATAGAAAGGAAGAGTGGCCAATGAGCCGGGCAGGGCAAACCTGTGACACTAGAAAGAGCAGCAGGTCAATGGAACACTTGGAAAGTTGGAATATACACAAATTAGCCTGGCCAGATTGTATTCATCCGCAATCTGTAGTGAGGTCATCCAACCTCAGTCCTGCCATGTGTTAGTTGCAAGCCTAAAACTAACGTTAATTCCCGTTTAATTAACAAGGCTTCCGATTAACAACAGCCCTTTGAGAGAGAGGAGAGAGCGGCATTTTAGGGAGGAAATCACGAGAGATTTCCTAAAAGTGAGATGAGCCTGTAAAAAGCATCTCAAGAGAAGGGAGACTTTGTGCCCTATCTAAATTTTCCAAGCGATGGCAATGTGCGGGATGGAACACACTTCAATAAATATGCATTTTCAAGGGGAAGTTAAACTCTTTCTCCCTATAAAGCTCTCTTGATCTATTGGCATGGAAAAGGGATACATAGTACAAATAATTGTGGGTTGTAAGAAGGTATGAGTTGAGCATTTTACAAGATCAGAGCCTTAATTTGTATATAGGAAAAAAATTGTTCCGGAATTAATTTTTCTTACTCTGATTCAGCTCCAAGTGGATTCTATATGGCCAAATTAGACCCTTAGAGAATATGGGTTGTTGATGAAAGGTTACACATGCTCTGTCATATTATACCTGTACATCTGTCATACACTATACATCCTATTTAGTAAGAATTATACATCTCTTTGCTAAGAGTCAGATTGTGATGCTTTTACTTACACTAAATAGTATATTCCTCCCCACTGATTTGAGGCAGTGACCTAGACCAAGGGGATAGAGCTCTAGACTAGGACGCAGGAGAGGTGGTTTCTCTTCTGGGCTCTTATTGGCCTCCTGGGCAAGTACACCCCCCCATATCTCAATTTCCCCATCTGTAAAATGGGGATATGGATACGGACCTCCTTTGTAAAGGAATTTGAGATCTATAGCTGAAAAGAGCTAAGTGCTATTACTACTACTGGTGGCGTAACATACAGTCCAAGATAACTAAGGGCATTACAATCTGCCCCAAAAATTGCTTGGGATGATGCATCTCCTCATACCTTAACCTAGCCTAGAGTAAGAATTGGGCCCAAAATGTTGTAAGGATTCCTCCCACCTCACTTGTCCTGAAAATTACCTGAAATATTCAGACACATCCCACTGTTTTCCTCTGTCCGAAGAATGTAGGAATGGCCAGCAGGAAAAATATCAGGAATAAAAGCAACAGCAACCTAAAGATGAAACAGTACACAGGCAAAGCATCATCTGTGCTCAGCTACATGGCAGTTCTCACAGGCCCCCCCCCCCATCCCCACCCCCACTCCACTCACAACCTGCATCCACGAATAAAAGGCATCTCAGGTGTCACAAAGACCTTATTGAATGACTATAAATTCTGTGCATGCCATGCACAGGACTTGGATATTGGGTTGTTCTAAAGAATCCAGCACTGTCATTAAAGGCAAAACGGTTATTTGATCTGCCAGTCCTGCACTATAGAATATAAAATATGGCTCCAATCTCCGCCCCCTGCAACTGCTGTATCTTGAACCTGCACATCCCTCTAACACATGAAGTGCGCAAAATTATTTTACTGTTGTCAGTATTGGCAAACTCAAGTGTTTGAAAATTAGGAGTCAGGCCACCACAAATGATGAGATATTTTAAAATAACCTCATTATTTTAACCCAGACAAGTTTTTTTTTTGTTTTTTTTTGCCTTAAAACAACAAACAAACAAACAAAAACATGGAGCCTTTCGGACATACTCAGATCACATTTTCAAACTTTTCTCCACCACCAGAGTGCTAGAGCCTTTAAAAGAAAGGTCAGAATCTAATATAATCAAATGACTCCAGGAGCTGGGTCTTTAAAAAGCTAAAACTCCAAATATCACAAGAATTGATATCACTTATTAAACCTTGGGGTGAAATCCTGGCCCCATTGAAGTCAATGGCAAAACACTCATTGACTTCAGTGAAGCTAAGATTTCACTCCTGGCATCTACCATTCAGTGGAAGGAGCAGCGCTGTTGTCTTTCCCCTCTGAAACCTCCCTCTTCTCCCTTGTTTGTAAGCAGGGGAAGTTGAAATGTAAAGGGGACTCTCAGCTTTCATTACAATTTTTTTCAACCCTTTGAAGAGCCTGGCAATTGGCACCAGTTAGCGGATTGCAGAGGCTGAACAGGACCTGCATCTGGGCTCTCTCTCTGCAGCAGGAGCCAAAGGACCTCACAATCTCTCACACACTTTCTATGTCAAATGAGTTTGAGCTGTATCCCAAAGAGCCATTTAGCCAATCCCCAAAACAACAGGAAGCAGCAGCCATTCTGGGGGGAGGCTGCCCCAGGTTCCCACACCCCCACTTATTCTTAACAACTTCCCCCCCCCCCACCACCACACACAGCATTAGTAAAAGCTGGGAGTAGAAACCAGGTCTCCTGAATCCCAGTCACATGTGCACTAGCCACTGGGCCACACTGCCTCCAAAGCACTCAAGAGGAGTGGCTCCCATTAGGCTGCCTAGAACTTGATGAACTGGGTGTAGCCCAAAGTTTTCAATGTATATCTTGGAGTGCATTTAAAATCTTTCATAAACTTTTAGTAGAAATGGGAAGAAAGCAAGCCATCACCCCAGCTGAGAATTTTTAGAAAGTTTTTATTAGAGGTATATTTTTGCCAAAATAAATAGTTACACTTTCCTCAGCAAAAAACATTAGAAAACAAGAACAGGAGGGGGGAAAAAAAGGCATCAAAATGTTAATGCTGAACGTTCAAGTGACTGAGTGCTACTTAATGACATTGCTGTGTAAATAAATCAATTGCTTATGGTCTAATCACTGCTCTGACTTCCTGCAGTACTCTACATACTCTGCACTAGCACACCTCATCAGCAGGAGAGCTCTCAGGAGGAGCTGGCATACAGAGCTCTCATCTATACACTGCAAGTGAAACACTGAAACAGAAAAAGTTTTATTTCTAGACCTGTACTTGGCATCTGCGGTTCCCTGCACTTTGTGGAAGGCCTGAGTGTATCAGTTCAGGGTGAGGGTGCTAATGGATTAGAGACTGTTTTACTGTAGTGGAGCCCTGCACAGAGGGTGTGTGTGTGTGTGAGATAGATTTCTCGTTTCCCTCCCTGATATGAAGCATGTTGAGAAACAACTCTCTGCAGCCGCATTCAGAAAGGCAGATTCCAAAGGGAGAGTGGAAAGGGGGAGGTAGGGAGTGTGAAGGGGAGCGCGACAAGGAAAGGAATGGCTGGCAACACGGTGTAAAGAAGGCACGCGGTGGAGTCCAGCACAGTGCTGAACTGGCAGATACATGTGACTGACCAAGCTAGTCCATTGTTTCCTTATCTCCTCCTAAATCAAATGCCAGCTCTTGCCTGAGAAAAATGTATTTATGCACTCTGAATGGCGAGCTCATGGGACGCGTGCAAGCTCAACATAGCATTGACTAGAGAGGACTGCGCAAGGCAGACAGCAGGAACCTTGTCCACACACCCCTGTGAACACAAGAGCCCTTTCTCCCATGGGAAGTGCTGGAAGTCTCATCACTGAAGTCCTAGAAAACCAGACAGAAGCAGGAAGACTCTTTATTGTAGTCTGGTAACAGCCCTGCATTGGCAGAGGGATGACCTAGGTGACTGGAGAGTGCTAAGTTTCTCTGGCCCCCTATGATCTTCCAGAAGGGAGCAATCCCTAGGACCACTGAGTATCAGAGAAGAGTTGGGCATCCTCTCCCCTTTAACAGCCACTTGCAATAATATTAGCATTGAGGCAGACACCACAAAAACACAGCATACTGTACATTCATTGTGGCTTACAGAGCAGGTTCAGAAGACATGCAGTGTTGTGCATAACATAAAATAACTATACAGCACAACATAATTTAGTCATTGGTTATATACATCAGTTCATTACGTGCCTCATTACAAGCAGCAAGTGGTATTTACATAAGTATATTTATTTTCTTGTGCACGTGGGCTAAGGTGCTATATTAATAAGCTTGACATTACAGAAAGCAAAAAGGACCCTCAAAGACACACAACCTTGGTGTGAAAGTGGTGGAAGCTACGTGGCTCAAGACATTAGACAAAGCACTAGCAATCTGCTGTAGGCAAGTACCCTGCATGGGATCCCAGGTGATTGGCTCAATGTAATAAGGGTTCTCTCTCACTTCTTAAAGCCACACGCTGACTAGAACCAGCAGCACCACATTCAAGGGCTTTGAAAACTTGGCTTGAGAGAAACCAACTTTGATGTGCATCACGCAATAGTTCAAAGTGTCCTCTTGTGTTGGGCACTTCAGATTTTGGGCTGATCAATGTTTGTCTAACCAAAGAATGAGTTAGAGCTGGCAAGGAATGTTAGAGATAACAAGAAGGGGCTCTTCAAATATGTCAGTCATACAAGAAAGATCAGGGATGGTGTGGGTCAGCTGTTCACTGGACAAGGTCAGCTGGTATCAGAAGAGGATAGTTAGGCAGAGCTGCTCCTACTTTGCATCAGTCTTCTCACAAAAAATAATGTGACCGGACGACTAGCCAAGTTACCATAGACAATAAAGGGGAAGGGATGCAGATCGGGATAAGTAAAGAACACGTCTGAGATCTTCTGATCAATTTGAATTAATTAAAATCAATGGGGCCTGATGCTGTTCACCTGAGGGTACTGAAGGAATTAGCTGAAGAAATCTCAGATCCAGTGGCAATAATATTTACAAACTCATGGATGACAGGAGAGGTCCTGGAAGACTGGAGAAGGGCTAATGTAGTGCCCATCTTTAAAAAGGGGGCGAAAGGAGGAGCCGGGGAACTATAGACCAGTCAGCCTGACTTCGATACCTGGGAAGCTACTAGAGCAATGTATAAAACATTCAATTTGCAAATACCTGGAGGATGAAGGGGTAATAACTAGCAGCCAGCATGGATATAACAAGAACAAATCATGCCAAACCAGCTTGATTTCCTTCTCTGACAGGGTAACTGGTTTTAGGGGGAATGCGATGGACATAATATACCTGGACTTCAACAAGGCTTTTGACAGTCTCACGTGACATTCTGATAGGTAAGCCGGAGAAATGTGGGCTCAGTGGAATTACTATAAGTGGATACATAATTGGTTAAACAATTGCAAAGAGTAATGATTAATGGAATGATATAGGGCACAACACGGGGGAGGGGGGATTGCCCACACTTTGGAGGATAGAGCTAAAATTCAGAGGGATTTTGATAAATTGGAGAACTGGGCTATGGACAACAAAATGAAATTAAACAAAGACAAATGTAAGGTGCTATGCTTAGGGAAGAAAAAACAAATTCACAAATACAGAATGGGGAAAAACTGGCTAGATTGGACTATTGCAGAGACAAATACCAGGCCCATTTCATCAACTGAGCAGGCACTTGCACTATGCAGGTAGTGTCACTTGAAGGTTGGCAAGGGGACACTCTAAATCACACAAGCTTGTTTCCAGACCAGTGTTTTGTGGGAACAGACAGGTCCACCACCACCAGGGACGCTCCACCCTCAGAGTCCTGCTTGCAGATGGCAATCACAAAATGAATGCTGTAGTTACCCGGTGAGCGCCTGGCTGCTTTCTGCCAGAAGGTCTCTATAGTGCATGTCATTATAGACATTATAGCAATGCTCCTTTTGGTAGAGGCAGACACTCCCACCCACACCAAGCGTATCACACAGGCCATGGCTGCTAGCAAGCAGCATGCAACCTCACCTTCAGGAAGAGACACACCTTTTCTCATCAGGTCCAGGACACGGGTGCTCTCCCGGACTTTCTAGCTGTTAGTTATTTATCACGTGCCAATCATCAGAGTTTCTGGGTGCATCTCCTTTGCTTTACGAAGTGGCATTTGAGAACCTTGTACGAGTCACTATTCTATGTATACAGTATATAGCTGAACTTTAGGCACCCCGCGTCCCTACTCCCAAAAGAGGCCACATGCAATTGCTTTGGCCTATTGCAGATTGTTTGTGCTAGCAGAGGTAGAAAGAAGCCCCACACAGCCAGAGGCATTGCAAGGAGAGGAACCTTGAAGATGGTTGTGTGTCACAGACACAGTCACAGTGTTAGGATTTTGGCTTTTTCAGTACATACAATCCCCACTGGAAGCCATCTCTCCCCTCCCCCTGAGAAGTGAGTCAAGCAACAGGTGGGACTAGACGCCCATCCTCTCACAGAGAACATGCCAAAGAAACAGCTTTGCTAGAAGCATATGTGCAATGGAATGCTACTGGGTTACCTTGGGACACTGCCTATTTCAAGGCAGCACCCTTCCAAACACTGGGCAGAGTTCAGCTCTGGTATAACCTCACTGACTGACTCATCTTTTAAATGACAAAATAAAGATACAGCGGCCTGCACACGGATTTGGCACGTCTTGCTTCACCTCCCCAACTTCCTTGTTCCTCTTGCTCACACTATACTGTCACCTTCAGGGCAGCACCACCTTCGGTCAGAATGGGGGGCACACAGCTCCCGCTTGGCTTGCTGACACAGCGGCATCTCTGGGACTGGCAATCTGCATCATCCAACGTCAGCTCCTTCACTAAGTTCCAAACTCACCACAAGCATACACAGGTGCAACGTCACTGGCTACGACGGAATTCCGTCCGTTTGCGCCAGCGGGGAATTTGGTTTCAGGGTTCTCCGGCTCCATGATCCCGTGGAGCTGGAACCCATTCCCCCTCCAGATAACCACCTCCTGGGCACCTGCTGTGACATTCCACCATAAGCCACTTGGACACAACATGCACTGTGCAGTCTTCACCTTTGGCCTTCCTACAAGCCCTTCGCATTCCTTCCCCAACGGCAGCCATCGGGCCAATCCAGGGAAGGAAGGCTGAATTTTGCAAAGCCACCTAAGGCTAGTTCAATTAAAATGAATGGGAATCAGGCACCTAAATCCTGAAAAATCTCAGCTGAACATCTCATGTCTCCCCCTCCCAAAAAAAAAATAAAAATTCCCAGCCAGTTTTATCAGTACAGATCTCAGGCCTCCGCAGCCCAATGGAGACAAAGATCCCTAAAGGAGAGAGGCAAGAGAAACCAAGAAGAGATGAAGGAAGCTTAGAGCAACAAGTTCCAGTTCTCTCCTGTGACTCTACAGTCCCAATGCCAATGAAATCTACATTAACAGCAGCAGGGTCAGAGCTGGCTTTGAGTGAGGACAGAGGTCAAAATTTGGCTCCAGTGAAGGAGAGTTGAGGGGCGGGTTTGGGCCCATACGATAGCTGCTTTGGCACTATGGGCTGCTTTACCTTTTGGTAGCACAAACAGTGAAGAGCCACAGGGTGCTGGATTGTTTAAAACAAAAAAACAAACAAACAAAGCCACAAATGTGTAGATCTAAAACCGGAGACAATTAAAACAAGCGCCAGAGCATGGGCTACATCCTGATCTAGGCTACATCCTCCAGGTATGTCTCCTGGAGGAGCCCATTGGAACCGTTACAGCACAGCCAGGGACTGCCACCTCCCCCATGCTGGGTGCTGATACACAGCTCTAAGTGGTCATCATCAGCAAACGTGTTGATTTTAATACTGTGCCCCTCCCCAGTCAGGCAAATAGCAATTGGCTACACTGGATGCCACTGCTTTGTTCATGAGGAAGCTCCCATCACAGGGTTGCAAGATTCAAAGGTGGTAGGTTGCTGAGATGCAGGTCTGACCCCACCCGCCCTCCTCCTCCTGGCTGCGGCGGGGGGCTCAGAAGAGTGGCAGGCTCTCTTGCACACAGTCTGCCGGTGAGTGTCTCATCTGCAGCCCCTCCGGCGGGAAGATGGAGGCCTGCATGTCCACGTTGATGCAGAACAATCCCAGCATGAGCTGGCGCTGATATTCCTCCCACTTCGTCTTAACGTCCATCAGGGAGAGGTTGCTTCGCATCCACTGGGGCAGCGCCTCGCTGTAGGTAGAGGCCAAGGGGATTGGTAGGCTCTGGGTCCTTCGGAGCTCAAAATGGTAGTAAAGCCTGAAAGGCAATGAACATGGATTACAACTTAAATACATGGGGGTAGGGACACGCAGACAGCACAGTACAGTGGCCAGGGCACCGGACAGAGAGTTGGGAGACCTAAATTCTATTCCCGATTACGGCACCAACCTGCTTGTGTGACTTTGAGCAAATCACTCCACCTCTGTACTCATCCATTTCTGCTCCCACCCTTTGTCTATCTTGCATATTTAGACTTTAAACTCTTCTGGGTAGGGGCTGACTCTTACTAGGTGTACATACAGCATTGAGCACAATGAAATCCTGATCTCCTTCGTGACCTCTAGGCTTTTCCATACCACAAGGAATATTATTTAGATAAAGTATTATATTCTCACCTCAACCTCAGCCCACATACTGGCCCATGCGGGGCACTGGCCAGCCATAATTCAGACAAGCAATGCTGGAGCTCTCCTCAAGTATTTCAACACTAGAGCTGGCTGGGAATTTTTTGGCAAAACCGTTTTCCGTTGGAAAGTCCAGATTTGTCAAAACGGAAACTTTCCATGGGAGTCAGTTTCGATTAAACTTTTGTTGGGACGGTTTCCTAAGTCCAGGATAGAATTTCTGGATAAAACCAGAGACAGAGAAAGAGCTGTATCCCAGAAGAACCAACAGCTTGGTGTTTTGGGCACTCCACTGGGAGACCCACGTTCAAGTCGCTGCTCTGCCTGATTCCGAGCCAAGACTTGAACCTCGGTTTCCCACATCCAAGATGAGCATCCTCCTCACCAGGCTGTTATGGGAGGTGGTCGGGGGGTGTCTCTCACAGTCACACGCACCTCGGTTTTGTCCCAATGCAGAATGGGAATTTTTTTTTGAAATCTCCACAGTTTTCATGGGACGAGAAACCGGTTTCCCACCCAGCTGTACTCCATTCTGACCTGGAATACCCTGGCACTGCCCCATGCTACTCCAGGCATAGGCCTCTAAGCAGAAACGGCCACTTGAGTTGAATTATCTTCAGAGGAAGCTTTGAGGCTCCAGAGTCCTCAAGCTGGCGACTGCCACGCAGACGGGCATACCTGCGTCTTCTATGAAATGGAGCTGGGTGGACAAGTGAGTACGGCTTTTATACCACGCCCATTGCTTTGGTACCTGAACGTTTCAGTACAGTATCATCCTGGGAGGGAGGAGGGAACTTTACCCCAGGACTAAGCAACCCAACAGACAAGGTCTCTTGATTTGCTCCAAGTCGATTCAGTAAGAGTGACACAGCAGAAGGTGAAATGGGTGTCCCCCCCCCTCCCACAGGCCATACCCACCCCTAGATGGCTGCAGAGGGAGGGCTGGGAGGAAAGCAGAAGAACCTGGCTGAGAGATGGCTTCCCAGTTTCTTCTTGGCTTCCCTCATGAGATAGGTGCATAGATTACTCGTCTGTTCCTTCATCCACCTAATGTCCTCAGGGACATCCGGCAGCCATTCCAACAACCTGAACAGGAGAGGAGGGACAGAAAGAGAACAATTAGCTGAGAGGCCACTTCTTCAGACATGAGAGCTGGAAAACATCTTGCAGACCCTCTAGTCCTAGCCCAGCAGGGCCAATGCACGACCATTTTCCAAAGCTTCATATCAAATGACTTGAATGATGGCGCTTCCCCCACTTCATTGATGAAGCACACCCTAGTTTTGCCTGGAGCAGCAAGATATACATGGATTTCACCCCTGAGGCATGACAGTCAGCAGCTCCTATATGTTGCCATCTCATGCAACTTTAGTTCATGAACTCCATGGAGGAGGTAACTAAGAGATGAAAGGCCACTTCACATTCAATATTCTATTCCCTATTCAATCCCTGAATTCCCAATATTCTATTCCCTATTCAATCCCTGAATGTAAGCCTTCTTAAAGGTTTGGAAAGTGGTTTTCCTCTGCCTCTATTGCCTTCTTCCAGCCAGAAACACTGTTTTCATACTGTGGGTCAGTGCTTTACACCAATACCAACAAACCACTGAGACTTGTTGCTCTCCCCTTCCCCCTAGGGTGGCAAAATGGGGTCAAAATTCAAATCCAAAATTATCCTCCTCTCCCTCCCTTCCCCAATCAGACCACAATGGCATGTTAAACCTTCTAGGACTCATCCCACCCCCACATGAACAATCAGGAGGGATGGGACTATGCTAACGCCACCCCTCTCTACCCTAGTTTCGCTCTTGTATCCTTCCACTCCCATATTAGCTGCTCTAGGGAAGTTTACTACAACTCTCAGAGCAAGTTTCCAAACGCAACTAGCTCTCTTCAACCTAGTGAGTCAGACGGGCTGTGGCTGAAGTCCCAACACAGTGACTGATAGGAATTGAAGTCGTCTCTGTCCTGGGCAGCTGTTGTACACAGGAGGGCTGGATTAGATCCTAGCCCTGCCCTATATCCATGCCCGACTGGCCACATCACATGTTACACAGTGCTACCAAGCAAACAGGTGGGAGGTTTACCTGACCGTGAAGGAGACAGCTGATTCCACAGGCAGCGTGTACGGGATCATCATGGCAGAGGCCAAGCGCACAGGCAACAAGTTGGTGATGCCAACTAATAGGCCCCTTCTCTCAGTGCAAGCTTCCAAAAGGGCTGAGGACAGAACAACACGGGTCAGACCAGCCACCTGGCAAATGCAGCGTGATTGTCCACCACCTCCTCCCCAGTGCTACATGAACTTCAAAAATTACCTCACCTCAGGGAAAGTCTCACTCAGAGCATGTGCCGTTCCAAACGAGGAGACAAAGAGTTCAAGCATTTGGCTTCACCTGGCTCATGAGGCGCAAAATCCAGAAACCTCCTTCCCTCCCTCCCACAAAGGGGAGGCGAGTTCCCGCTCCAGCTCACTTAGGCCACATCTATACTACAGGGACTCTCCTGGCAGAGCTAAGTAGCATAGAAGCAACCTACAGTGACAGAAGGGGTTTTTCCCGCAGGGTAGGAACACCACATCCCTGAGTGACAGTTGGTAGGTCAATGGGAGCATTATTCCATCAGCCTAGCTGTGTCTACACTGGGAGTTAGGCTGACGCAGCCACGGTGCCGGAGGGTGTGGAGTTTTCACAACCTGAAGTGCTATAGCTGTGTCAACCTAAAATTTTAGTCTCTATGGTCCCCCAGAAGGTGGTGTGCAAGCATAACCCATTAGGCAGGATGTGTTGCACATGACCTCCCACCCCGCCTCCCCGATGCCCAGTCTATACAGAATCCGAGTCTTTTATGGCTCTCAACTACAGACCCTGGCTTTTTAGCTCAAGGTGTAGAGGTTCCAGGTTTAAGCTGAGAAGGGCTCCGGTTCAATACGCGATACATTAGCTAACATGGTGGTCAACAAGCAACATTCACATCCCAACAGGCCAATGAGCTATGCTGGTCAGCTTAGAGAGGAGAGAGTTTTTCACTGGAGCAGCTAGAAGTCTGGACTGTCCCCCTAGGGACCATACCTTGGTTCAGTCTGGGTGGCAGGTGTTCAAAGATGTGATCTTCGACAGCAGCCAGGGCAGCGTTCTCCCTCAGCTGGTCTTCAGCTCCCATCTCCTCCTCCTCTGGGTCCCTCTCCCCTGAAGAGTTCTCAACGGCAAGGAGAGGGCGCGAGGGCCGTGGGCGGTGAAGGAGACCTGGGGAGGGAAGGTGAGTGGTGGGACTGTGGCAATTTAGCCAGTTGTTTTGCTTGTCGATTGGTTGAAGTGCTAGATTTCACCTCATCTGATACCAAGAGGGGGTGGATTAACATTACAGCCATGAAATAGGCCTTCTATCTCCAACCGCGGGCAGCCATTTTGGCTACCTGTGTTATGATGCATAGCAAGGTATATTAGATACCTGCTCACCTAGGGTGCGACATGAAGCTGGAGTGCTTTTCTCAGCCAGATAAGCTAACGCCTCCCAGTACACTCTGGAAATACCGTAGGTTATTGCTCTCACCTTTTTTATTGCTATATACTCGAACCATAGGCAGAATCCAAACCCATACAGGTGCATCAGACCCATGCTTAATCCAAACCTCTCCGATTTACTATATGGCACAGATCCAGCCCACCCTGCAAGACTATACCTACTTGTAACTTCACCATTGGCAGACCTTGCCTACATGAAGGTCATTTGCACCAGTGTAACCACACTTCACTGGTGCAGGCCTCCCATACTGAGGCACTGTGCTGGCAGAAAGCACAGCTTCTCCCCAGAGCTAGGGTGACCAGATGTCCCAATTTTACAAAGACAGTCCCGATTTTTGGGGCTTTTTCTTATATAGGCACCTATTACCCGCCATCCCCTGTCCCGATTTTTCACACTTTCTGTCTGGTCACCCTACCCAGAGCAGCGTCATCCAGTAACATAACAGAGACACTGCCTTTGTTTCCTTAACGTCCACGGGTGGGGGGCTAAGCATACAGGACAAAATGAATGAGTAAGCTTGATCTGCTATAGGCTGGCCGCAAGGTGGCACCACAGGCACATGCAGCGTGCCATGAAAACAGTGTTAACACAGGATGCCAGTAAAGTTGGAGCAGAAGCGTCTCACTGCATCAAGGCAGAAGATACTAGAGCTCTGTTCCCTGAAGTGCCGAGACACACTTTCGTTTATTTCATTGCTTACAGGCTTTGAAGCGTCAGAGGTCAAATTCACACCTGCTGTAACCCCGACTTCATTGCAGTTACACTAGGAATCAATTTGGCCTTGAGTTTTCCTGTATATCCCTCCCCAGCACCAACAACTTACAGTTAAACCCCATGGCCCAGAACATAAGGGGTTAACCAAGTCAGACAGTGTCCCTTTAACGTAAGCAAAATGCAGTCACTGCAAGGAGGTAGCTTGGTGCCTTACCATTCTTCTTCAGGAAGTGCAGCGCATCCCGGTAGCCCTGCTTGCACATGTCCCGGAGCACCTGCACAGAGACACAGAGTGGGTCACTGGGGGAGTTGGAGCGCAAGGTTGTTTGGTTAGGTGGAGTGTGGTGCAGATCTCAGCCCTGGGCTGGGATTTCTAGAGGAAATGCAAGAATTCTATCCCCCTCCTGCCCCACCTGATCAGGAGGTTCATTGCTTATCCTTCCCCTTCCCACAAACTCATCCCTGCCAACCTCTTCATCTGCTCCCCACCCTGGCACTTGAGCAGCAAAGGAGGGAGGGAAGGTTCAGAAACAGTCTTGGGGGCAAGGGGACACCATGTGAAAGGAGGCACCACCTGCATGGCCATTTGCACCTCAAGAGCCAGCTCTCTCTAACCCAAGGTCACAGTGGGCATATCACATCGATACATAGCCCTAAAAGTATCTCTTGGCCTCCCTGGTAAGCTGCTCTGATTGGTAGGTAAGTTGTGGAATCCTTCACCAACAGAAGCCAGGATGGTCCACTGGATATCTGCCCTTATAAAGCCCTCCAGAGAACGGGAGGGGGGTGGGCAGCGCATGTGAATCAGAGAGAGAGAGAGAGAGAGAGAGAGAGAGAGAGAGAGCTCACACTGTCCAAGCTATCCATGGCGCTTGTACCAAACAAGCACATTCAAAAATGACAGTGCCTAGCACCTGGTTGACGGGCAGTCACTCTGAGTCACCAATGGCAAGATGATGCTTATGCCTGAAGGTTCCAGACTGGCTTTTAAAATGCAGGGGCGGATTGGTCCTGAGTGCATGTGCATCCTTCTTCAGAAGTGGTACCCATTTCTTGCATGGTGCCAATTAAATCAAAAGCCATCCGCAGGAGGATATTTTCAGGGTTTCCACCAGCGCCTGGATTCAGGATTTCCCAGGGGGAAGAACACTAGTGTAGCTTGTTTAAATGGCTATGGGATGGACTCTGGGGGTTTAAATGTCAATGCAAACATAGGATCCAGAGCTCCACCCACCAAACCGCGGTGCACAGTCAGCATTCTGCTGCCCCAACAGGGCGCTCACCTGAGGCTCTGGGGGGAACAAGGCTTTCGAGAGGCGGTAGAGGTTGCGAAGGTTGAACTGGATGCTGGTGTTGGTGACTCTCAGCTCGTGAATGTTTGTGGAGCTGTCCCGGGGGCAGATGTCACTCTCGCCTGAGAACGGAGACACCGTGATGGTGTTCTTCAGCTCGTATTGCGGCAAGTTGTCCGAAATCCCTCCATCAACGTACCTCTGGAGGGAAGGAGACATAAATGATGGATAGGGTTTTTTTCCCCCCGCACCTCTCCCTCCGTAAGCCAGTTTCTATCAACGCTCTGCATCCCTATTGCACACACTCACAAGCCAGGAGAGTACTACAAACAGAGTTTTCACTAACGGTGGCTGGACTGACAGCCATGACTTCCCATCTAGGGAGTTCGTGATTCTTTCTAACTGTTTTTTTCTGTGCCTATTCACCGGAGAGAATTTTTAGTCACACAAGAATGTTTGTGGAGACAGGAAAAAGGTCACCCCTTGTGAATACGGATTCAAAAGTATTTGCACCAGAAACCGTAATCAGTGCTCTTTGGGGGCTTGGGAGCCATCCAAACAAGGAGCAGAAATGATACGGTGACAGTCAGGTGACCAATCACAGTGCAGGTGGCATAACCTAAGCTACATTCACCATGACTAGTTTGCAAGGAAGTCTGTACTGCGAGCATTCCTATAAACCACGCATCTAATGATTTTAAAACAAATGAGTTAGTAAATACAGAAGCCTACTGGTGGATAATTGGGAGATAAAACAAATTAAAGCATAGACTCTTTGCTGCCAATTTGTCTGCTTAGCGGTAAAAGTCACATATGTGCCCATTTTAAAGGAACCCATCGGCTGGCTAGGTTTAGCTTTGGCATAGGAGTGGAATAGGAGGGTTCTCTGGTTTTGCGCACAATAACCATATTCTTTTAATAGCAACGGTTACTGCTAATTATCCTTGATGGAGAGACAGCTTTGGCATGTTCAGATCTAGCTAACTGGGTCAATTCAAAGCGTCCTTTAGCTTTTGCACAACCATAGACTGAACAAGATGACTCCCATAATGGACCTTTGTGATGGCCCAGAAAGCAGTATCCAGATGCTAAAGGGATATGTTACTGGCTAGGCTGACAGAGCAGTAAGACGGAAGAGACTTCTGCAGAGCAAGAGGCAGGAACCTGTAATCTTTCAGATAAGGCTCCCATTGACTTGCAGAGAACTGCAGGGTCAGCCCCAATGTAAGAGACCCTTCTGTCTGGGCAGGTGACTAACAAAAAGGAATGCCTGGATGACAAATAGCTTGCTAGAGCAGAACCTAAGCAAGACTAAGGAGATACTGGTAGGAAGAGGGAAATGCCCACGCACATAGCTCCATTGAGCAGTCCATTAAAAGGACTGCAAGGCTGAAAGCAGACTAGCATAATAACAAGAAACCGGCAAGACCTTTTGGAAGTCAGCCCAGCCCCATAACAGGACACAAGTTCTGGCTCCCTTTTCAGCCAGGCCCATAACAAGGGTGGATCTTTCGCTGTGCAATGCCGGGGAGGGTTGGATGTTGGGGGTGGGGGAGAGGAGAGGGGAGGCAGGAGAAAACGTTTTACATTTTGTTCTCTCTAGCTGGAAGGGAGACAAGTGGCTTATCTCTGCACAGCTCACATCAGTCCCCCGCTGTCACTATTATTAACGTCCTTATGTAACAGGCCAGAAAAAATTCCTTCTCCACAGATGGCCTTTCACCTACTTCCACTGGGGAACACACAGCACATGCTGAACTTCTCCAGCAGGCTCCCAGGGCCCTGGCGAACAAGTTCACCTGCATGGTTCCTACTCCTGCCTGGACTGAGTGCTTTTGCCCACCAGGTGATCTCATGGATCGGGACTCTGGGCTGCACAGCATACTCCTCTGAGATAGCCCAGGGTGTTGCTTTCCCCCAGGTTTTTTATTGTTAGGTTTGCAGGGCAATTCTGAGTCAGAGGGCCTAAAAGTAAGAGTTCAAGGAGGCGCTAGATTCCCCAACGGTATTTACAGGCAATGCATGCAATGGCTCCTACGGCAACGCAATTAGCGAATGGGCTGGGTGGTGTTTACTGAGTGGAAGCTGGCATCTCGACACACCAGATATGCGGAACTCGGTGACCGTGCAGGACTCAGCAATAGCAAGGTGGGAGAGAGATAAAAGAGGGAACAGACAAAACTCAGGGGGGAAAACACAGCATGGAATAGCAATAAATGACCCCTGCACAGGGCGCTGCCTGGGGATTAGTGAACCCAGCCTCTACAAGTCACTAGGGAGGGCCCTGCGACTCCACCTGGTATTTCACAAACAGTCCTCCTTTATCCCCAGCCTGAAGCTGGCTGCAGTTGTTGGGTACCATTCCCTATCCTGGCAGCAGCTCATTTGAAGGGTCACCCTGTACAGCCAGAGATGGAGAGACATGCTAACCCCACAATTTCAGGGGGAGGAGAAGGGAAGGCAGAAGGAGAGTAGCTAGAGAAGTCTGCTTTACAATATGAGAGGTTGTTGAATGTTTGACTACCTTGGGTCAGGGACTATCTTTTTGTTCAGTGTTTGTACAGTGCCTAGTACCATAGGGTTCTAGGTCATGACAGTAGTATACTAAGAGTTTAGACCAGTTGTTCTCAACCAGGGGTACACATACCCCTAGGGGTAACACAGAGGTCTTCAAGGAGTACATCACCTCATCTACAGATTTACCAAGTTTTACAACAGGCTGCATAAAAAGCACTAGCTAAGTCAGTACAAACTAAAATGTCATATGACTTGTTTATACTGCTCTATATACAATCACTGAAATGTAAGTACAATATTTATATTCCAATTGATTTATTTTATAATTCTGTGGTAAAAATGAGAGTCAGCAATTGTTCAGTAATAGTGTGCTGTGACACTTTTGTATTTTGTGTCTGATTTTGAAATAAAGTAGTTTTAAATGAGATGAAACGTAGGGGTGCGCAAGACAAACCAGACTCCTGAAAGAGGTAAAGTAGTCTGGAAAGGTTGAGAGCTGCTGTTGTAGACCATGGCACAGCCAGTGGTTTTGTAGCCAGGGTGAAGCAGCAGATGCTTTCCTGCAGGTGGCAGTATAAAGTAACATCTCCAAAAAAGGGTGTTTGACTGCTGCAAAGGTGATGGTGCAGTGGGACTCTCATCAAAAGGAACCTATATGCGGGCCTATGCACCCTGCTCTCTGGTTGACTGCTACTGACTGTTCCTAGTTCAGGCTCAACTGCAGAAGCACCTTTGCCACGGTGCCCATCTCTAGCCAAAACTACTCCTGTGCAAACACAGCCTTGCTCTACACAGCCTATTATAATCTAGGCCAGGGGTCGGCAACCTTTCAGAACTGGTGGGCCGAGCCTTCATTTATTCACTTTAATTTAAGGTTTTGCGTGCCAGTCATACATTTTAACGTTTTTTAGAAGGTCTCTCTCTCTCTCTAAGTCTATATATTATATAACTAAACTATTGTCGTATGTAAAGTAAACAAGGTTTTCAAAATGTTTAAGAAGTGTCATTTAAAATTAAATTAAAATGCTGATCTTACGCCGCCGGCCCGCTCGGCCCACTGCCGGCCTGGGGTTCTGTCCGCCGGCTCCTGCCAGCCAGGGTCCCGGCTGCCGGCCCCGATCAGCCTGCTGCCGGTCTGGGGTCCCAGCCCTGCCCACATAGAGTAAGTACCTACCTTCTCCCTGGTTTTAGCCCATTCTCTTCCTCTCTCTCTGCACTGAGCACAGAGCTGAGGGTGAAGGAGCAGGCTGGGGGTTGGGGTATAGGGTCTGGTCAGGAGCTAGAATGAGGGAGGGGGCTCAGGGTTGGGGCAGGAGGTTTGGGTGTGGAGCGCTTACCTGGGCAGCTCCCATTTGGTGTGAGGGATGCAGGTGGGAATGTGTGTGTGTGTGGGGGGTGCGTGTGCAAGAGCTTCTGTTTGGTGCTCAGGGTGGGGGTGGGGATGTGGGGGTGCAAGAGTCAGGGCTGAGGGCATGTGAGGGGGTGCAGGAGTCAGGGCATGAAATGTGGGGGAGCTGGGTATGAGTGGGGAGTGCCGGAGTCATGGCTGGGGTCGTGGGGGGTTCAGGAGTCAGGGCAGAGGGCTGGGAGCATCCCCATGACTCCCGCTCACACCCTCAGCCCCCTGCCCTGAGCGGCTCATGGCAGGCGGCTGGAGAGGATATGCCCTGATTCCACCCTCCTTCCCCAAGGCCCCATCCCTTCTCCGGAGTAGCGAGCACACTGCGGCTGCAGTTCCGGCTCTGCTTTTCCCCCTCCCTCTCCAGGGCAATCAGCTGTTTGGCCACAGGCAGGGAGAGGAGAAGGGGCAGGAACCCAGCACGCTGGGGGAGGAGGGAGCTTAGCTGCCGGTGGAGGCTGCCCTGCAGCAGCAGCCGGCAGGACCAAGCTGCTGTCCCCTGCCCCCGCAGGAGAGAGCGGGGGGCAGAGAAGAGCAGGCTGGGCCGGGCAGGATTTTTAATGGCATGCTGCTGCCTGTCAGGGTCCCGGCCGCCAGCCCCACCCAGCCCGCTGCCGGCCTGGGTCTGGCAGCGGGCTGAGCAGGGCCGGCGGCCGGGACCCTGACAGGCAGCAGCGTACCATTAAAAATCGGCTTGTGTGCCATCTTTGGCACACGTGCCATAGGTTGCCGACCCCTGATCTAGGCTCTGAGTCCTTGAGCGATCCCCTCTCCACCCAGCAGTGACAGCCCTGCTAGGCAGGTTAGCTCTCAGTCCTTAGGAGCAGCCACGATTGGGGCAGGGCCAGGTGTCTCAGTCAAGGGTCCTCTTTTGTGGAGGAGGATCTATCTCTGGCTCCCCTCCAAGGCATGTTACAAGCTACATTTATTTCAGCTGCCCAGGAGTTAGTTCTGGGACCCTTTTCCCTCCTTTTAGGTCTCCTCTCCCAAACACCTGCTGCCTCAGCTGATCTCATAGCGGGATCCTACTGGCCCTGCCCTTGTTTGTGTAGCACACAGATACAGCGCACACCCGGAGAAGACTGGGTTGGTTGCTTCTTTCCATGTTCATTGCTAGGAATTGGAACTGTCATGCATCTCACTTGGCTCCTGCTGAAATGGAGCCATCAACCAAGGGCACTGGAAGGGGCTGTGTTCTCAAACTCCCCCACTCTCCCTCCCCCCCAATAAAGGGAGACCCATGGAATTCCTTTGGATGCACACAAGGAAAGCAACAGGCCCAACCTAGCAGGGTGAGGAATGTTTAGTGGCTGGTGGCAAGGCCGGCTCTAGGTTTTTTGCCGCCCCAAGCAAAAAAATTTTTGGCTGCCCTCCACCCCAGCCCTGGGCTCCCCCCCAACCTCCACCCTCCTGCTGTCCCAGCCCTGGGTCACTGGTAACTTGCTCCCACGGCGGGTCATTCAACAGGAATTTTGGATGTGCACACAACACAGAGAGGATTGGTTCCCATATGGTTACAGAATTGCAGTAAAGTGTAACAATTTTCAGCTTGTGTGATTGGGGGATATCTGGATGCATATTATAAGACTGTCCTACATAAATGAGGAAAAGTTGAGGTGCCTTTATTCTTTTCTTCCACTCTTTCTTGCTATGAGGAATTTGCCAATGCAACATCACGGTCTTCCTTTTAAACAAACAAACCAAACAAAAAGGCAATGGCTATTGAAAATAGCAATTCCAGTCCTAATAACCACTGGGAAGCATTTCTTGCTCAATTTTATCCTACTTTTTCTACAGCAAGTTACAGTGGATCAGTATATTTGATTTGGGAGAAATGAAGTAACAGCTGCCCAAATTGAGCTTGAGCACTCCTGAATTTTGAGGGTGTTCAAATCTGGACGGCAGGTGCTAGATTCCCTTTCTGAATATTAGCTAAATCTGGAAAGGAAAAGTCAATTTCTGCTTCCATGGCTCAGAAGTGGAAATCCTCCTACGTGCCTGGTACTGTATCTAAAGCTGCCCAGGTCCTCTAGCAGAGCCTCCCCTCCCTTACTTTTCATTTTAAATTCTAGTGGGATCCACATACCTCCCTTGCTAGGCTTCAGATAGAGAGGTGCACTGTTCCTTTAGTCCACCCAATTCCTTCTTTGGGGGCTGCAAGGTGAGGTCACACCAATATCCCTAATCCAGTCTGGGGAAGTCTTCTGAAGGCTTTGCCCCAGATATCCCCTTCTACTCCTTGGGCTGGGCACACTTGTTCCCCACTCACAGTGCCACCCCATTCTAGCAGCCAGCTCTCCATTCACAGCAAGCTGCAGCATGGCTCAGCTACCTCACTCCCTCCCCCTCCCTTTCCTGATGATAGCTGCCAAGGGATTGCTGGGAAATTTAGTTCTTTCCCTGCTCCAGGGCTGGCTCTATAGGTAGGGAGCTAGGCAAGGAACTACAGCTCCCAGGGTCCCCTTTACAGCTCCCGTGGAGCCTGTGGCTACAAGGCCCAGACTGTGCTTGACATTACAAATAGGGGCCATGTTGGGTGGGTTTAGTACTGTCAGATATTTAGCAATTTTACAGAAAGTGGCTTTTGTTGGTTTAAGAATAGCCAAGAAATGCCTTTGCTGTCTCAGTCCCCTCTGCTACAGGCACTAGGGCCGGAAGAGCTGCTCATTGAAGCACAAACTTTACCCTCCTCGTGTATCTCCCCCTGAATATTTTACCTGCTGCACCATCATGGGACTGCTCTGGTGCCAGCAGGATACTGGCACTGACAAGTGGTTAAAGCACCACAAGCGCAGGCTTGGGACAGTGTTGCTTTATGATAGAAGGAGGAAGAGTCCATAGAGTGCTGAATCACACAAGAAACAGTCTGAGGGGCCTAACAGGATAGGAACACTATGAGGGACTTATGGGAGATGCGCACATGGCCTATATGTTGTTATCCCTCGCAGGCTGTAAGGGAAGTCCCTGGGCTATATCTGTCTGAGTAACTACTGGGGTAGTTCTGTGAGATTGGATGGGGGGGGGGAAGGGGGGAGGGAGAACAGATAGGGCTGTGCAGTTTGAGGACCTGATTTTGTACTGAGTTGTCAGGGTGGGCTTTGGAGCAGTGTAACGTGTATGAGCATCTATAGCCCTTTTCTCATATTCTCACGCACTCTTTCCCAGGGTGGCAAGGTGGTGTGTGGCAAATGGTGAGCATGCCCTTGCTGTATTCTCCACCTTTCACCAGCAGCATGCTGGGTGCCATGAAATCCAGATGCTAAGTATATTCCCCTCATGCACACTAGTGAGTTAACTCTCCAACTCCAAAGGCTACCCAGGGGAGCCACAACTATATTGCAGGAAGGGGTTGTGGGAGTTTACTGCTTCATCCGATCTGTCCCTCCACATAACAGACCTTGACCCCATGAAATGTTATGTTCTTGATACATCAGCAAAACCAAGTGGCAAAAAGACAAAACATCTTTAACTTCCAAGAACACAGCTCATCCAGAACATTAGAGGGGAAAAAAGCCTTGAGTATTTAATGTGGTTTTGGAATGAAGGGTTTTGGCAGAGATACGCCACCACAGAATGGCACAATCAGCAAGTTCTCATGCAGCACTGACCAGACCCAGCGTCAGCCCCCTCTGACATTCACACTCCCAAGGGGTCAGCTTAGACACAGGCTACCACTTCAATCACTTTTCTGAAAGGGCAGCAATTGCTCGTATTAGCCTGGTGCCCCCTTTCTCCTTACTGCCCGCACTGCTTGCGTAACAGAGAGGGAGACATCGATGCTGTATGAGAGGGAGGCTGGGCTTGTAATTGAGGCACTGGCTGGGTACTCAGGAGAGTTGGGGGGGGGGGTCAAGTCCCTGCTCTGACACAGACTGCCTGTATGACCTTGGGCAAGTCACTTCAACTCTCTCTAGCCTCAGTTTCCCATCTGTAAAGGAAGATAACACTTCTGTGTCTGTTTAGGCTGTAAGTTCTTCAGGGCAGGGACTGTCCTTTGTGTGTAGGAACAGCAAATACTTGGACCTAGAAAGGTGCAAAGCCCAAGGAGGGAGAGAAACTGTCCAGGGGGCAGCTGAAGAAAGCAGCAATGTTTAAGCAGAGGCCCAGGACAAATGTGTTCACTCAAGAGCTCTCAGCCTGTGGAACAGAATCCCTACCAGAAATGGTGGAAAGAAAGCCTCCTAGGTAAGTGATCTAGAACTAGACCCGACAAGGGACTTGAGAAAACCCTGCAGGGGAAAATCCAGCAGAAAAAAGGTTGGCTTAATAGATGACAAAACCTACTGGATTATCTGCAATGTCTATCACTGATAAACTGGGCAGCATGCCTTGGGAATTTGGCAAGCACTGGGGAGCCAGGCCAGCTCTACAAGGAAGCCAAAGCAATAATCTAATAAATCATCAGATGTTGGTAGGGTTAGGTGCCCACCCCAAGCAGACAGGAGAAGTGAGAGCAGCAGCAGCTATTGCCAGGTCTCCAGTATGACACAGCAAATTCAACCATGCGGTTGCCCTTGGCAGGGATGGCGCCAGCCCCCTAGAACAGAAAAATTCCACTGCTACACCTCATTGGATGCAGCAAAAAGCTTTAGCCACTGTTCTGTTTTTGCAGCTAACACAAGCCAAAGGAAGAGCATTACATGCTGCACTCACAGTTCTGCAATGCAGTTTCCCCACAAGCCTGTCATAGCAGGTCAGCACATTCCACTTCAGATGAACAGCCAGGCCTAATCCTGGCCTGTACGAGATAATTCTGATTCACCTCCCATGCCCTGGGCAGCATTTACATAGCAAGTGGCCCACTTGCACCCCATTTTCCCTTAGGGAATCCCCCCTCTTCCCAGTTCCAACTAACACTCCCCCGTTAGCAAGGAGGGAAGAGAGCCACTCCGGCATTTTAACAGACTCCCCTTGTTATGGCACTGACTGAAGTACGATTGTTGTTTTAAGGGCTTCTGTGTCAAAACAGCAGCAAGGAGCATCAGATGACAATGTCCCAAGGCAATTCACCCAGCTCAAAGAGAGCTATTAAGGATAAACCCAGCCCACAACTGCTAACTTGGCTTTGTAGGCCTCACACTGCCAAACCTGCAGTACAGAGTAGCAACTGATTGATCATAGCCATGCTAGGTGATTCCTCTGTGCCACAAGAAAATGATTTCACAGGTCATGGCAGCCAGATGTCTCTTCCCCCCCCTAGTATTTACTGGGCAGAACATGACTGCTGAGGTTTTCATTGTATTAGGGCAATAAGGTTGACAGCATAAGCAGGAGTTCAGGAAGGCAACTGAATCTAATGAGACACAAATCAAGGGTGACTCCAACTCCCTGCATATGAACTGGGCAAGTGTCATGGTGGGACAAGGTATAGGGGAATAAACACCTCTTAGCTGCTCCAAGAAGCTTGTTCTACAGCCCACACAAGGAGAAGCTAGTTTTGATTTCACCCCAAGTACCATACAAAGTTAATTCAGAATGTAACTGTAGTTGAACCACTGAGTACTAGTGACCACATACAACTATTAAATGTGATATTCCTGGTGGGATTGTACCAGAGACTAGTATTGGACATTACAATTTAGAGGGGAGGTGAAGTGTATAGGAACTGGGTAGTATCTCTTTAAAAAGGTTTGGGAGCCCGTTAGCAGCCCTCCCTGTTTTCTATTGCAGAGGCCACCACAATAGTGCAGCAGTGTACATGTTACTCTTGAGGGAATTCTGCGCCACTGCAAATGTGCAGAATTTATGTCCCCCACAGATTTCTTTGCTTCCCTGCAGCAGAATGATTTCTTTGCTTCCTGCACCCATTGCTCCTCAGCTGCAGGGGGAGGGATCACTGTACAGGGAGCTGCTCCTGCATCCACTTAACCCCTGTGCACCTAGACCCCCTCATACCCAGACCCTCCTGCTGAGTCTCACCCCCTACTGCATGCAGAGCCCCCCATTGACAAGCCCCCTGCACCTAGATCCCCACCCCTCCAGCATCTGGACACACCCCCAGATTCCCCCCCCCCCCCACTGAGCCCTAACCACCTGCACCTCCCTGCAGAGTCCCATTACCATTGTACCCAGAATCCCCAACATGCCCCTGTGCATCCATATTCCCCCTCCCCTGCCCCACACCTGGATCCCCCACCCAGAATGCTCTTAACCCACACCTGTACCCCCCACACTAAGCCACTCCACACTTGGATCCTGCCTTGCTGAGCCTGCGTGCCCACACCTGGTACACCTAGCATGGAGGAGCAGGGCTCTGGGGTGTTTCTGGGGCAGGCCTGGTCCTTGCGCTGTGTCAGGGGTGGGGGCAGCCTCATTGTTGAGTCGGGGGAGCTGCACAGTAATCTCCCACCTCTGTGAAACCAGTAGCCTGTGTTCCCCAATGCCATGCTGGAGTTTCCACATGTATTTGACAAATAAAAATTTTGTAATTTTGC
Organism: Trachemys scripta elegans; assembly: GCF_013100865.1. Classification (NCBI taxonomy): domain Eukaryota; kingdom Metazoa; phylum Chordata; order Testudines; family Emydidae; genus Trachemys; species Trachemys scripta. Next base: position 109,929,194 of record NC_048301.1, read on the forward strand.
AGCATTTTAAAATATTGGGGGCAGAATTTTTAGGTGCAGCATGCCCTCAGGAATAATAGGTGTAGCAAGGCTTTGCATGTTTAAATATAGATATAGACAGTCATTTGGAACCCAATTGCATCTGTGTAGTTTCCCATAATATTCTTAATGTTATGTAGCGTGCCAAGACAACAGGAGGGGATTCTAAAAATAAAAATAAGGAAGTAGGGTTTAAACACAAAAAAAAAACCACCACACTGAAGTCAAATATGAAGCAATGAAAATCCTTAGCTTCAGTTCAGAGGCTACTTATGCATCCCATATCTGAGTCCTGAGAGGAATGCATACTCCCTATAGATGAATGGAAGCAAGAAGGCAACAAATAACCATTCCATTTAATCATACTGGTCTGAGCCAAGACATTGAGAAAATGGAAACCCAACTCATGTGAAGCCAACAAATTGATGTGCAAGGAGAAAATTAGGAGGGCCAAGAGAAAATGAAGTGCAAATAGACAGATACAAGATAGGTGGGACGGTGATAAGAAGTAAACAAAATAATTATGGAGGATGCAGATGCTGTGGAGAGGCTCACTGGATTTCTTAGCACCAATCTCCATCAGAGGAGGTTGGGGAGATGCCTACCTATTCTTCTCAGACAATAAAGATGCATTATCTGAAATTCTGGTGTTGAGAAGAAAAAGTTGATGATAAAGCAACAAGTCACCAGCCCCAGATGGCTTACACGCAAGAGCTCTGATGCAATTTCAGAGCACACGACTAAGCAGCTAGCAATAAAAGGACAGGTCTGTAGTAAATATTGTACCCATCTTTTAAAATAAAAAAAATAAAATGGCCAGGGTGACTGTAGGAATTCCTGAAGGCAGGCTTTGACCAGTAACAGGAAATTTTAACCGGAAGGATTTAAAAAGAATGAATTATCAGAGTGGTGGAGAAACATGATATGATAGATATCAACCCTGTTCCATAAAGGAACAGGATCACGCCTCTCCAATCCAATGGACTATTTGAGCAGGTCATCAAAATAATGGATAAAAAGAGAATTGGTTGACAATTTGGACTTTCAAAAAAGCCCTTGACAAAGTCGCTCACAAGGGGCTATTATGGCGACATAAGTAGTCATGAGATGAGAGGCAAAGTACAGCCATGGATTAGTAACTGGTTAAGACACTGAACACAGAGAGCAAGACTCAACTCTCATGTTCAATATGGGACTCCCTGAAGGGCCTGTACTAGAATCTGTGTTTAATAGATTAGTTAATGGCCTGAAAAAGGGGAGAGAAACGATATGGGAAAATTTGCAGATGGGTAAAGTAAGACTAGAGGAAGTTGTGAGGAACTTCAGGAGGAAGAGCCAAAGCAAGCAAGGTGATGGGGCAGCCCTATGGCAGAGGAAATTCAGTGTTGACAAACGCAGGGGTAATGCACATTGGAAGGAACCATTTGAACGGCTGGTACGCATTAAATGTGTTCCAAATTAACTGTAGCCACTCAGAGAAGACGCCTGATTATCCTGGTGGGCTGCTCCATGCAAATCTCTGCCAAACGCGTAGTGGCTGTCAAAGCAGCAAAGTGCATAAAGAATTCAGTAAAAGATTATGAAAATGTGAAATCCTGATACAAGTTAATGCCATACCCTCATCTAGAGTACCCTGTTCGGTTCCAGTCACTGTATCTCAGGAAGGCTATAGCAGAAAGGCATTTTTAGAAGGGTGAGAAATAGTTAAAGGCGGAGATTTCCAAGAGGACAGACAGTGTCTATTTTAGAAAAGAGACATGAAAGAGGTGTACAAAATAAAAAAAATAAAAAAAATGACAGAGAGGAGGTAAAATAAGGTGCTCCTAGTTTCCTTCTCTCATAATACAACATAGAGGGGCTCCCAATGAAAGTGAAAGGCAAATATTTCCACCTGACAGAAAAAAAAAAAAAAAAAAAAAAAAATAAAGATTTCCCAGTATATAATTAGCCTGCGGAACTCCCTACCATAAGACATCACTATGGTCAAGGGCTTAGTAGGATTCAAAAGGGATTAGATACTTGAATGGATAATGAAGATAACCACAGTAACAGTTGAAAGGATTAGAGCTGGTCAGCAAGTGTTCCATGGAAAGTTTTTATGATTCTTTTCTTTATGAAAACAAACAAACAAACATGGCCCCCAGGCAAGCAAAAACTTCTTGGCTGAAATTTTCCCCTCTTGTTTTCAGTGGAAGTTTGTTTTCAAGGTAAGAAAATATTTTCTGAAAAATTTTGTTTTGTCAAAAAAAAAACATTGAAAAGGACTGATGGAACATTATCAGCCAGCCATAGGTAGCACTAAAAACAGATCTAAGGAATACAAACCTTCAGGCTTCAGGGCATAAACCAGTCACTCATTGTGGGCAATGTATTCCATAAATTATTGATCTCAGGGTTCCTTGCACCTCTCTTTTAAGTATGTTACCAGACACTGCTGGATTCAGGACTAGATGGACTATCAGCATGATCCGTCATGGCTATTTCTAGGTGTTTCACTGTTTTGCACACTACTCCAGACAAGGCGAATGTTATGAGGACTACTTACCACTCCCTGCAGGCTTGGCGGGATCAACCCACAGTACACCGGGATGAAGGTGCTGCAAACACAGGCCTGAAAGAGAGCGCACAAACCCAGCATAAGAGAGAAGAAATATTTTTGTAAAAAAGCCAGAACCTGAAGAGACCAATTCCCTGGGAAGACTGGCTCAGTTCTTCTAGTGGCTCAGCCACCTGCTGGATTACCTGAAGAGAGGAGGTCTGTTGACCACCAGCAACCTGTTCAGAGTGTCTTGGCTGTGGTTATGCTCGAACGTGAAGAATTTTGGAACAAAGACCAACCCCTCAGCAATTCTCCAACAGAGGAGGGAGCCTGCAGACATCCCCATTCTACCACTCAGGTGATAATTTCCTCACTCACCTGAATCAGCTCCTCTTTGGAATTGAACTCTGACAGTATCACATTCTCTCCATCAGAGACCCGCGTCAGCGAGATGCCCAAGCGTCCTCTAGCCACTTCGTGCCCATTGTCCGGCAGGGTCTTGTCCAGGCAGCTGCGGATGATTTTCACCAAGTTGAAGGATGGGTGTAGAGGGCCCAGGAACCTCTTCCGGGCTTCTTTTGAGACCTGAATGATATTAGCACCTGCCTCACCTACAACCAAGATAGACAGCAAAGGGTTAAAAGATGCACTATGAAACTCAAGGTGGGTAGTCTTAGAACCAGGGAAAGGAAAAACCTCACAGTGGACAGTCACCTTGTGTGATGGGAGATCACTGAGACAGATACTGGAGCCAGATCGGTTAGTTTTATGACCATTAACAGCATCTGTAATTATGCAGCTTAAGACAGAGGTAAAAAACTCATTCTTCAGAGCATCAGGTGATCTGCCTTGAGATTAGAAATATTTCCATCCCACCCCACCTCTATATACTGCACTGCCTGGTTGCACTGGTGCATTATCCCCTTAGCACAGACTGAGTCAACCCAAGAGGCCAGTCCTTAAGACAACACACAGATATGATCAGACCCTGCTCATCCATCCCCTCCATCATCCCTACTGGCCCAACTTTACTGCCATCCCATACATTCCTGCAGGTAGAACAGAGTGAAATTTGGCATTTCAGTCCTGTGGGAAGTTGATATTTCAACACTAGTTTTCATTCCCGATTAGGACAAAAATTTGAAATCAAGGTTATTTTGAATGGAAAGAAAAGTTTCTTTACGAAGTTTTATTTCGGAAGTATCAAAACATTCCAAGTCAGTTTGACACAGCATCCATATAAGAGGCAATGGTGCCTTACAGAATTTGTAATTCTGGTGTCCCTTGTCCCCTTTCTCCCTTACTGACTAGGATCGTTGGCTGCACTATATCTCCCATGATGTACCATGTGACTTGGTCAGAGGGGAAGTTGCAGTGCATCATGGGAAATAGCTTGGTTCAGTTCAAACTGAAATGTTCCTATTCAGGTGAAATCAACCTGAAACATTTTCTTCACACCACACCCCCCCGATTGGGTGGGAGCGGGGTTAGTTTAGTCAAAAATGGAAATTCTTATGGGTGGTTTCAATTTGAAACTTTCATTTTGCAGAACTTGCATTTTCTCTTTAAAAGAAATCATGGGCAAAAAATTCTGGACCAGCTCTACTTGCAGGTTTCCTGCAGCTTGCTACTGTGGTTTGTTAACTGGCACCTGACAAGCCAAGTCTTGGGGATAGGATCAGTGTTACACAAAGGTCACCTCAGTTAATTGCATTCCCCTCCCCCAGACTGGGGGTGAATTCCTCTTATTTTTAAAGGGCCATTGTCTCATTCATCTGGTTTCTGTTAGCCTGACATGTGGGGATAAGCTCCACAGTTTACCAAGTCCCTCAGCTTTCCAGTATGGCCTTTTACTAGCCAAATGTAGGTCTGGCAGGTGCATCTTTATTGAAGCCAGCAGCTGGGCCACCCCTGCTTATCGCCATGGATAGACCTACAAGGAAATGCCTTTTGAGGGAAATTTCCTAGCTTGGAATGAACCGTCCTGCTACTAATAGAAATAGCGAGTGCTTTCTAACCATTAATTATCCTCACAACTCTGTGAGCACCACCCACATCTCAGATGGGAAAACTGAGGCAGGGAGGTATAGGCCAACACTTTCCAAAAGGTCTTTTAAACTTGTATACCTCAGTTATTTAGGTGCCCAACCAGAGACACTCGGGCCTCAATTTTCAGAGTACATGTGTTCTGCACCTCTGTAGATCAAGTCCTAGGGCTTTCAGGTCAGGCACCTAAATGACCGAGGTACCTAAAATTAGCAGAAAAGTTTGGGGCCAAGTGATTGCCTAAGACATGGGGGGGGGGGGGGGGGGAGAGAGAGTGTGAGTGTGTGTGCTCATGGCAAAGCTGGGATTCATCGCTCCTAGGGCTCTGCTCAGACCCCACCTCCCTAGATTTACTACCTCACCTTGCTCCCCCTTCCACAGATTGGAGATTCAGCCTATCCAGAGGGCCAGAGGTCAGCTGGCCACCAAGACCTTGTATGTGACCATCAACCCATATCACCAGGAAGGCAAGGAAACAGACACTACTGACCCTAGGTTGGACTTGAATGAGGGGTCTAGAAAGGAAAGGCTCCATATCCCAGTTTGCAGGGCACAGCTCTAGCAGAGACGTTAAACCAGTGGCTAAATTAGACAAACAGAAGGAGGAGTGCTCCCCACAGAAGTCGTGGGGTGAGGTGGGGAGCACTACTCAGTCAAGCCAGGGAGTGGTCTCCCTCTACTTTTAGTAGAGGAGGGGGAGTTGTGATTAAAAATCCTTCCACGGTTTCAAGCCTAGAAGGGAACATTTAGAAAAGGTTCAGCTGGGGAAGGAGCCATGGTCTAGGATTTGATTTACTGAGTGCTGTTACAGTCCGACAGTGTGACCTAGTGACAACTTTCCCTGCAGAGCAGTTCCACCCCAACTAACTTGAACTGCTCTGGAGAAGGACCCAATGGGAAGCAGGGATTAGGCAGCCTGCTTCAACTGTAGCCCAGTGACCTAGTTGGCACTGGAGAGGGACGCAGCCATCTCCCTGCAGAAGGAAGGAACAGCTGATTCTGCTGAGCGGCCTCAAGCAGCCCTGTTTGGAAGGAGCATCAAAGCTCTGCTAAAAGAGAGAGTGATGGGAACAGAGGCAAAGCGGGTATAGATACCAGCCTGAGCCAAACCGAAAACCAGACTGCTGTTTGCATGCACAAATTGCCACCCCAACAAGCCTCTTCTAGCAGAGCTGGGGAAACAAGAGCCTTTGCCTTACATGCAGAATAAGAGGTACTCTCAGAGACAGAGGGGACAGAGTCGGGAATGAAGCTGTACGTTGGGGGGAGGGGGCGTGAAGGACTCTCATAAAATAGAGCTTCAGCTTCATTCAGGAACTGTTTGTTCGATTTGAAGAGGAGGAAGGCAGAGACCAAGTTAAAAATCAGCTTAAAATCCAGTGCCATCCCCCTCTCCAGCTGCAGGAGGGAAAACATTTGGCGTGGAATAAAAAGGATTACAATTTGCTAATAAGAAACAAGCAATCACATCGTCAGAGCCCTGAGGTATTGTGACGTTCCCCATTGAAACCAGGAAATGAAAAGCCACTTAGCGCGTACACACACACACACACACACACACACACACACCCTTTTATAGTTAAAAGCATTCGGAAGCCAATTCCACACCATTGAGTCAATAGGACCTTTGCCAGTGACTTCAGTGGGTGCAGGATTAGGCCCTTGAATATCATTGAATATTTATAAATAAAGAGGTTCCCATTTTTAAGTGGAATTTGGAAGCTGTTAGGCTGTAACAGAGCAGAACAGACAGTCTGAGCTCCCATCAGTGAAGCAGGTTTCAGCACTATCAACCCTTTGTCCTGAGACCAGTATTCAGGGAGTAGCTTCACTTCTGATCTCACTCCAGTATGAATCAGCCACACCTACCCAATCTCCTCTTATCCCCACCCCCATTCTATCCCTGCCTATCTAAAGTTGGTAGCATTAGGGGGTAGTGCTATATACCAGGGATGCTCAACCTTTTTCCTTCTGAGCCCGCCCCACCCCATGCTATAAAAACTTGGTGGCCCACCTGTGCCACAAAAAGTGTTTTTCTGCATATCCAGTAGATTAAAAGCCAGGGCCAGCATTAGGGGGTAGCAAGCAGGGCAATTGTCCACACCCCTATGCCACACAGTGCTCCGCAAAGCTAAGTTGGCGTCATCCCCATGCAACAGAGTTCAGGCTTCAGCTTTGGCCCTAGGCTGTGGGGCTTCGGCTTTCTTCCCTGGACCCTGGTGATTAATGCCAGCCCTGCTTTCTGGTTTATTTTGGGGGACCCCCTGAAACCTGCTCATGGCCTGCCAGGGGGCCTCAGACCCCTGGTTGAGAACCACATAATACAATCCTAACCTAGAAGGTTATCGGTATTCTATTTAGGTTATTATAACATAACCATCACCATAGAATCCAAGTGCCCCAAATACCCCTGTAAGGGACAGGTATATTAGGCCTATTTTACTGATGGGGAAAACCAGTGGTTAAGTGACATGCCCAACATCAGGGGGAGGGATAGCTCAGTGGTTTGAGCATTGGCCTGCTAAACCCAGGGTTGTGAGTTCAATCCTTGAGGGGGCCACTTAGGGATCTGGGGCAAAATCAGTACTTGGTCCTGCTAGTGAAGGCAGGGGGCTGGACTCGATGACCTTTCAAGGTCCCTTCCAGTTCTAGGAGATGGGATATCTCCATTAAATCACACAAGAAATCTATGGCAGACCTGAGACTTGAACCCAAATCTCTCAAGTGTCAGTCTGGTGCCTTAACCGCAAGGCCATCCAGCCCCCATGCAAAACTGGGTCAATTCTGGGATGTGCATGTTGGGAAACTATGGGCTGAGCCAAGAACACCAAGCTCCCTTGCTGTGCTTCCTGAACTCTGGATTTGAATGCCTGCGCAGGGAACGAGAGAGGCACAGTGTTAAAGACCCACATAGGGAGGATTACGCAACAAGAGATGTTTACTGACCAGAAGAGTTCTTAGAGCCAGCGCTTCAGTTTGCTGGTCACTGAAGAGAGAGAACACACGCACAGTTAGTGCAAGTATTGTTGATATTTTAGCCAGTTATTGATTAGCAAAACATCTGGGTGGGTTTTTTTTTTTTTTTTTTTTTAAAGCAAAGATTGACCAGCAAATGCTAGGTTAAGTTGAGATATGTGCTCCCCAGATTTGAGCATCCACCTATGCTCCCCCCCCCCCCTTTGTAAGGCCTGGTGTGACATGGAGCGAAGGAGGCAGGAGGTAAAATGAGGAAGATGGGGAATGAGGCAACACTGACAGGAAGAGGTGAGAAATCCTTTCCCTCCCCCATCAATCCCTTCCCCCCACCCCAAACAGGGCACAGCAGAAATCTTTAAAAAGTAGAAGCCTTAAAACCTCAGGTACAAGGGTGCAGAGATACAGTGGACTGGAGCCCTGTGGGACTGAGAGTGGACACAGGGCCGGCGCAACCCATTAGGCGACCTAGGCAGTCGCCTAGGGCGCTAACATTTGGGGGGTGGCGACCGCAGCAGCCGGATCTTCGGACGGCCCAGTCGTCGGTGGTATTTCGGAGGTGGGACCTTCCACCACCTCTGTCGGGGGCGGCATTTCGGGGGCGGGACCTTCTGCCGTCTAGTGCGGCAAAAAAGCTGGCGGCACGCCTGAGTGGACATCATCTCTGGGGACTTCTCCTGCCTCCTTTAACGCTATTCAGTGCCTAAGTACTGAGGTAAGACTGCAGTAGGCTGTGGGCTTCTTAGGTTATTTTGAGCTATTACAGACGATGGTAGGATGGGCCATAATGAGCTCTCATTGGAGACTTCACTTTGATAGAATCATAGAACTGGAAGGGACCTCAAGAGGTTATCTAGTCCAGTCCCCTGCACTCATGGCAGGACTTAGTATTATCTAGACCATCCCTGACAGGTGTTTGTCCAACCTGCTCTTAAAATCCTCAATGGAGATTCCACAACCTCCCTAGGCAATTTTGTTCCAGTGCTTAACCACCCTGACAGTTAGGAAGTTTTTCCTAATGTCCACCCTAAACTGCCCTTGCTGCAATTTAAGCCCATTGCTTCTTGTCCTATCCTCAGAGAGCCACTTTAGTTCTCCCTTGTTTTGTTGTTTCCTTCGGTCATTTAGATGAAGAGCATCAGTGTGTGTGTGTGTGTGTGTGTGTATATATTATATATTATATATATAAAAAAGAAAAACTATATAAAAAAAAGTGTACCATGATCAGGCCAGTTGGTTCATCCAGCCTGGTTTCCTGTCTTTGGCAAAGGCTGGCACCTCAGCCTGCAAAGGCAGGGATCTTAGCACGCCAGGCAAGACTAATTGTGCAATGCTGTACAGAGGTCGAGGGGGAGGAGACGCTTCCAGAATGCCACAAGAAACAGCTAAAAAGCAGAAGCATGAGATTGGATTACTCTTATTGCAGCTTGCTTAGCCAGAGGCTTATTACTAGTCACATTAATTACCCCACCATTTGATAAATGCCCTCCCACAGCAGTAGGGTGACCAGACAGCAAGTGTGAAAAATCAGGACGGGGTGGGGGTAATAGGGGCCTATACAAGCCAAAGCCCCAAATATCGGGACTGTCCCTATAAAATCGGGACATCTGTCAACCCATGGCACTGGCTGCTGAGTAGGGTGACAATACACTGTAAGCAAAGAGGATGGATAGAGGGTCTGTGGATCAAAAGTAGCAAGCCCAGCACCCCAGCTGGGCTGAGAAAGCTTGATGGAGCAGCACTGGGAGCTGTTTGCACTGCTGCTGCCTATACTGGATTTGTTCCCTGGACAAAAACATTTGTCTCCAAGGCTGTCAATACAGCACTTTTCACCAGCACTAAGCTCACCACATTACGTTAGACAAGCCACGAAGGGCAATTGATCCTTGTGAGCTAGTTATTCTTTGAGTCCTTACATACAGCAAGTATATGAAAAGTGACTATTAGGCTACTTCATTTAAAAGCAGTGGTTGCCCTGAAAGCTTGGGCATGACAGCACTGAAGGATAAAGACCCCCTTGGGGAGAGATGGGCAGAGTGAACTCCAGAGCCAGGGACTTTCTCGGAATTAGGGCCAGTGCAGAGGTCCTGCCAAAGGGGATCAGGTTCATTCATTTGGGTGGTCATTGTCACAGGACAGGTGACAGCTGTGAAGGCATCTGAACATAAATGGGTGGGTGTTATACTCCCATGACAACCAGAGACGCTGTTCCAGGAAAGCGCAAAACAAATTCTGCTTTGGGTTTTGCTAGGGACTGTCAGTGAGGATGACCAGAGAGAGCTGGTGAAGGCCAAACAGCAAGGACAGAGTGGAGGGGAGGAAGCTCACCCCCACCCCGGTACCAACTAGCCTGCAATAGATGTTTGCACTTTAGCATTAGCCTCATTATTGGGCCTGATCTAATGCCAACAGAAGTCAGTGGAAAGGCTCTATAGTGGGGTGATCACCCTGCTCCTGCCCAGAGGGGTTAAAAACAGCCCTGGAGAGGGCTGTGGCTGGGGAAAGGCTGATTGGGGAAGCAGCCTCAGTTGGGGCCATGCCCCAGTCAGGCCACAGCTGACCCTATAAAAGGGCTGCTAGGCTGGAGTTAAGTCAGTCTCTCTCTAGCTGTTGAGAGGGATGGGTCTGGTGGCTGGGAGCTGAGCAGGGTACCTAAAGTGGGGCAGGGCTGGGGAAAGGCCAGAGGAGCTGGGGAGCTCTGGCCTGGAAAGCCCCCCAGGCTGCAGACCTTGTTAAAGCTGAGAAGGTACTGGGGTTGCAGAGGCAAACCCTCCTTGCCAATGATGAGTGGCAATTATACTGCAGTCTGCCCCAGTGAGTGGGGGCTAGATGGTGACTGGCAGTAGCCAAAGAGTGAGGTGGGGATGGGGGGTGGGGGGTCCCCTGGGAGGGGAGACCCAGCAAGACTGAGGTACTGCAGGGGGCAGAACCACAAGATAAGGGACACTGGGGTTTGGGAGGGACACTGGGGCCAGTGGCAAGCGAGACACTGGCCTGCAGAGGGTGCTCCTGAGTGGACAGAGCTAATTCCCAGGATGACCAGCAGGAGGTGCTACAGCGGTCAGTTGCTCCATTACAGGCTCCCATGGATTTCAATGGATCTTGGAATAGAAGAACCTGACCTGTATGCCACTTCTGTCTGCTGCTGGCTGTGCTTATGGACATATGTAGATAGTCTGTCTCATCAAAAAGCCATTTTCCACTAAAAGACAGGTCAATGAAAACAAAATGTTGACCAGCTGTAGTTATAAACAAACTCCTCCCCGCCCCCCCAATTTGGTCCTCTGTGCAAATCTGAATGCTCCTGAACAGCACCCACCTACTGGAATCCTGGACATGGTAGCACTTGAGAAGTGCCAGACTGACAGCCCTGGAGAATGAAGTCCCAAATATCCCTGGGCCCTGGCAGAATCAGCTCTGAGGAAAGGCCATAGTTCAGTCTCCAGGCCAGCTCAGACCTTAGCCTCTGTGTAGAGGCTACCAAAGGGGTGAATTAGTACTAGCTGTGGGGCTGGTCTGCTTGTTCTTAGTCTGGTTCCTTGCTACACCAAACCTGATTCCACATAAGTTACTATATAGCTAGACATGGTAAAGACCCCACCATCTGTGAAGCTGCTGCAGTCTGGTTCCCATCTCCATAAGAGGTGGAAACTGGCACCAAAATACCAGAGGTCCAAGTCCCCATTGCCCTGCACATTGTGTTGTCATTCACACATTTGCGCAAAGGGTGTGTAAAGGAACGCACAGGGCAACAGAGAACTGGGCCTCAAGCTGCCAAGAGAAGTGGGGAAGAGGAAATGGAAGAGTAGGAGATAGAGATATTCTACAGAGATCTAAAGGAGCCTATGCTCTCCAGTGAGACCAAGCACACTACCAGGGCTTAATGACAATCTAACCACACTTCTGCAATAAGGTTGGGGTGGGGAAAGGGGATGAGAGGCCATTTTCAGCATTAGAACTGGATCTGAAAGCAGCACCTTGAATCAAGGGCATATGGTACAGTACTAAAGAAAGCAAAGCGTCACCAGACCCAATTAACATCTGCCCTCTTATCAGCAAAGTAGATTTGACCTGTAAAATATTTAAGTGAATAAAAAACAAAAATGGAAGAATGACTGCAAATAAAGAAGAACAGTGTGTCCAGGAGAATGAAAGAGGAGATTTAACATTAGCCTAAAGCCATTCCTGCTGTCACACCCCCAGGGAGTTGTGGCTCCCTTTGGAAAGGCTCCATCTCAGTATAAAGAGCACCAGTCTATGCCAGGGACATTCCTGTTCCATTAGCTATAGCAGCTGGCACACGCGGAGCATGAACTTAGGACTTGGGTGGGGAAGCAATTTGATGCTGGGTGGAACCACAAGTAAAGGAAAAGTTTATGGCATCACTGTGCTTGGTTTCCAATGTAGCCAGAAAGGATGAGGCTAAAGAGGGAGGAATGGATGGCTCTGTAACACCCTCTCTGCTTGTCACCCATCCCTGAGGGGTAAGAAATGGATAGTAGCCCCTCAGGAGATTTTTAAGGGCTTCAGATAGAATTCAGGCATTTCATGAAATCAGGGGCAGTGCTGGACATGCCAGAGACTGGCCTATGCTAGTCCCTCCACCTCTGCCAACACCAGTGCTAGCACCAGCATGGCTAGTTTGGGTGCAGCTTTCCCATTTCTAATGCACTCAGACCCATTTTGCTGCCCTTGGCTTTACCCCTGCAGAAGAACTGCTATCATTCAATCACTCTGCGGTCACCAAGAGGATTCAAGTGAGTTCCCCTCTGCATAGGGAATGGCATGAGCAGTGGGACGTTAGTCAAGCACTATGATCTGCCTTGGCTATTTAGAGTGTAAACTCTTCAGGGCAGGTGCTCTTTTCCAACGTGTGTACACAGCACTCAAAGTCCCAACCAAGATCAGGGCCCCATTTACATGCTGCTGTAGTACAGACACCGTAAGAGGGTCTGATCAGATGTCCACATTCCCAACTTCCCTGATAGCCTCTCATAATAAGGAGCAGAATGCATCTTCTCCTGCCCACCTCCAAAGCAGACTCGTCCTCCAGAATTACAGGAGTTGTCTTATTGCCTTCCCTGGCTCTGGTGAAGCATTACAGGTCCTCTCTCTCCTGCTCAGAACAACTTTTCGGAGCATTTGTCTGCTTTTCCCCTGGAAGCAAACTATGTAGAACTGAATTGTGCTCTGCTCACTCCACATGGGGGTCCATCTTTTTACACTCACCTGCTTTCTGAATACTGATGGTAAGCGTTACATGCTATTTCCCCAGTTGTTACCAGGACGATTGTTTCCATTTTAGATGTTTTAAACAGAACTGATCTGGAATTTTCCAACTGAGGGGTTTTTGAGTGGCGGGTAGAAATCAGAATACTAATCTGTCAAACCAAAATTGTTGGTGGGAAAGGATCAATTGCAACAAATCTCCTGAGTCAAAGTTTTCAAACATCCTATCTTGACATGGGATAAAACGTTTCAGTTCCAAGTGACTTTAGTATTAAAAAAACAAACAAACAAACAAACAAACAAACAACAAAAAACTAAAATTTCAAAACAAAGTGAAAAACAAAAAAGGTCAAAATTAAACAAAACATTTTGATTGACCCGACTAGAAATTCTTTGGATTGGTTCATGAGAATTTTTCAGATTGACTTTTCATCCTGATTCAGGATGGGGAAAGACTTTGAAATCTCAGTCTCTCCAGGGATTGGAAAGCCATTTCCTGGCCAGCTTGAGATGTAAACAAGATTCACAGCAACAGGATTTGCAAAACATGGGAATTTCACAGGGAGAGAAGATTGGCTTATGGAACTTTTCCTTGGGCAGCTTGATTGCCAGAATAGTCTCTGTTCATCACTTACAAGGAACCCCGCATGGCTGTAAACTAAGGACAGTTCCATTTGCTTCGGGTGGGTCAGTTAGTAAATTCAGCTTGTGGAAGATCACCATAGTTTGCTTTGCTTTCTGTCACTGTTAACATCCACTGATGGAGCAGTTTGGTTCCTGTCACCTGCCCCAAGATAGGATAGAAGCCAAGGGCTGATGCAAGTGGAGCTAAGCCAGGTTACACAAGCTGAGGAATGGCATAAGATGTGCTCAGTACATCCCTATGGGATAGGAATTATGCTAAGGGGTCCTTCAAGGATACACCCATGCTAGCAGGAAACAGAGATGAGAACCAAACTCACTTTCACACAGAATCATAGAAATTTAGGGCCAGAAAGATCTTCAATTGGTCATCTAGCCCAGCCCCCTGTGCTGAGGCAGGATGGGATTTGGGGGAAGGGCAGAGGGGGGAGGAAGAGAAGAGAAGTCACAGCTGGTGATGTTTTTAAAAACTTGTTTTGAAAGCCACTTCCCCTTTCCTGTACTCAACAGGAAAACAATGTTCACACTATGTACCACCAACAGCTCACATGGCCCAACCAGTCTGCTTCCAGCAGATAGCTCAAGGGGGGAAGGGAGGGGAAAAAACAAACAAACAAACAAAAACTGTGCCTACATAAAATGCAGCCAAGTCTGCAACTGACAAGGGATCAAGGGACAGTATCAGAACCATCCCCTGAATTCCAAGGGGAAGCCATTTCTGCCTCGCATCGGGTAACCCAGGGAATCACACTGCAGTGTAACTGGGAGGGTGCAGTCCCCTTCATTAGCTGTTTCTTGCAGGCTCTCTCTGCTGCCACTTTCTCCTGGGTGCCTTAGGGTGAGAAGTAGTGGGTTTGCTTGGACTTTTTACAATGTTTATTGGCTGTTAAACCTAGGGAATCCAGAAGGGAAAGGGAGCATGTCAAAGCTTTTGAGCAAAAAAAGTGCTGGAAAAAGTGGCACCATGCTAAGAAGGGAAGAGGTAAGCGATTCCTTCACCTACCACCAATATGAACAGAAAATTAACTCCGTGAAAAGCCAACAAGTGATCACTGTAAGTCACGGGTTCTTAGACTCTGGAGCAGAAATAGTGCAGACAAGACTTGGACATTTCATTTTTTTCTTGCCATGCTTCACATGTGACTTCCATGCTGAAGGAACATCACAGAACCTACATCAGGCTATTCACTGGGGAAAGAATAGTGGGTATCGTGGCAGGCAGGCAAACTGGGTTCCAATCCTGGTTCTGCCACAGATACTTGCATGACCTTGGACATGTCACTTAGGGCCAGATTGTCAGGCCTTAACCTCCCCAAGGCATGTGCACACACTTACACCTGCATTTCACAAGCACAGACACCTGTGTCTATACTAACAACTGCATACACAGAGTAGTGGAATTATCAGGGGTTTGCATCTGCAGTGTATTGTACATATGGGGGTGGGGTGTTGCTCACAGCACCCATGTGTGTATTTTTGGCCCACCTGCAGGTGAAGACCAGGCAGCAGATCACCTGAAAACAGTGTATCCCTTACTGTGTCTCCCTCAGTTTCCCCATCTCTAGAGCAGGGATTGTATGATACCAAGTAATATACATGGCTTTTCTGCAGCAACTGCTTCCTGCATCCCAGAGCCATGTACTGTATCTTGTTTGGGCGGAGGGGTGGGTGTCAGATTTCTCACAGGCATTAGTGTTCTACATCTTTTCAATTTTGTTTGCTGTCTGGAAATTGTATAAATCCTTAGATCATAAACTATTTAAAATAATATTTCCAGAGTCCTGTAAGAGGAGTTAGAAATAGCATGAAGGCAGGCATTCGGTATTATCACTTATATGAAACCCAAGCATGTTAAGGAGTGTCATACTAGTACAAAGTGTTCCTTTGGGACTTTTTTTTTTTTTTTTTAAATAGATTCAGTCCCTCCCCCCACCCCATTGCTTTGGCACCTGTTAATGAGATGGTGATTGGCTGACTGTTCCAGATGAGCATGTGGGAAAGGAAATTTTTCTAAACTGTAGACATAGGAAATACAGACACACACACACACACACCCGCCCCAAGGTCAACCTATAGGTCAGCCTTGTTGCACAGGCAGCTACTCCTATGGTAAATGATGTATTCGTCAGAGGGCCTGTGCAGAACTCAGTTACAGCACTGTACAAACACTTCTGCGAAGGAGGGTTCCTAGAAAGCCTGGCCATAGGCCATAAATAATAGCCTGCTTTTTTCCTTGAATTTTTAGGCTCATTTCCCTCTAGTTTCCAGTGGGAGCAGGACAAGGGATCTGTTACAGTTCCCCTCTATGACAGACTTGTCCCCACCAGGGTGCCCTCCTGTGGGGAGACAGACAAATCCTGCCTCAATTTCTCCTACAGTCCCTGGGGCTGACTGAGTTTCCCCATCTTCTCTACCACCAGTCAAACTGACTATCACCTCCTTGGCCGAGGACAGGAACATTACCAACCCAATTCTAGCCCTGCTTCTGGGCATAGTTGCCTTTATACTAAAAAAATTATCAGCAGCTCCTTCAGATTATGATGATTCTTAACAAGATTAAAATGTAGCAGTTATCCAGCTGCACTCCAGATACTGTCTTCAGGCCACCCACCAGAGAGTCAAACAGTCCCACTTCAATTCCTCTGCCCCTTTTCCAGGGCCTCTACACCCTTGAAAGTTCTCCAGGCTGCTCCAACTCCTCTCCCACAGCTTGAACCTTAGACCTTCTGCAAGAGGGCTCTCTACAGCGTTCTGCTCCTGAGGCCCCGTCGCTGACAAGTCCTACCCCTACTCATGGGAACCCCTTCCTGAATCCTCTTGTTCCTGGGCTCAGCCTGCACTGGCTGAGCTGGCTCTTCCCCCTTACTGAGGGGCACAAGCCTTCTCCTCACCAGGGATTCCCTGCTCTGGCCAGCTCTCTCCAATGACTCCTATCCATAGCATTCTCTCCCAATAGTGCACCAGTTCTCTCTTTACACTAGTTTTCCCTCCCCACAGCAGCTCCTGACTATGGCTCTCACTCAACTCTCACTAGCTCTCTGCCGCTCTTTCCTGTTGCCTGGGTCATTACAGAGGCCAGGTGCCCTGTATCAGACCCCATCAATCTAGTCACAGATGACTTGAACCTATTCTCTCAAAGGGGCCGGTTACCCTTTGACACCCCCATTTTGCAGGTGAGTGGCTAAAGCCATGAGATGAAGGAACACATTTTCATGGAGCTCAGCCCCTGCAATCAAGGCCAGATATTCAAAAGGGCTCAGCACGTTGGAGGCCGAGCCCTTCTGGAACGTCTGGCCCAGACTATAGGTGCCAAGTACTAGGAGGTCTGGCTTCATGTGACCTGCCTAAAGACACAGGGTATGGCAGAGCTGACAACTGGACTTCCATCCCCTGGGTCCCAGGGCAGTGCTTCAGCTACAAGGCCAGCCTTCTTCCCTAATAAATAGGTATTATGTACAGGTTATTTTAAATTGTTTCAGTCTGAGTAAAGAGCCACTGGCCACAATTTATTCATAAAAAAGGACCAAACCCAGAAGGAGCCTTTAGGAGACCAGGAGGAATGGCCATCAGCTGCAGTCCAGTTTCCTATTAGGAGATAAACCTCAACTAGAAATAGGTCTGTCCCCTCTCCCTGCCCCACCAAAGAGCGAGGATAAAAAACAGATTTAAGCCACCTTGGGTTTTGCCTCAGCTCTCACAAGTCTATCATCCCACATGTTGCCACCTCCCACCCTGCATACACAACACAGTAGTCCATATGTAAGCATAGCTGTTTGCCTTGCATAGACAGAACTCAGCAGGCAACTCTGCCACAGTGCAAGGCGGTAGAGATTGGCCATTAAGGGCCAACAGGAATTCACTTGTGTTTTTTCAGCTAAACAGACCTGGGAGAGCTAGTGGGAGCAGGTGGGCGAACTGTACGAACTGCTATTCTTTGTTACGTTTAAACCTTTACATCTAAACCTTTATGTTAGAGTCCAAGGCATTGCACAGCAATAGTAAGCCATGTGGACAGCAGTCTGACTCACGACTGCCTTTGTATCAGGCATTGAAATACTTGCCTATGCCAAGCCACGTATAAAAGGGAGCTGCTATGGAGCAGGGGGGCAAAGAAGAGCTTAGCTCAGACTGGTAGCCAGGATCATTCTGCTTTGTTGCTACTGGGATTAAAGCAGTTACACCAGCCTGGATCATCTTTTCTTTCATCATAAGATAATTCCCTTATGTAAGTTAATATGGTGATCAGCAATGCAGCATTAGAGAGATGCTGGCAGGGTAAAACAAAGCACAAAAAGGGGAGGTTTTAAATAAGACTGACCCTCTCTATCCAGGCATACTGAAGAGCTAACTTCAGCCCTCTCTCTCAAGGCAACCCTTCAGAATTCAGTGGAACCGCTCTGATGCGGGAACAGAATGAAACCCACTAAGCACAAGGGAAGATTCTGTTCTGACCCCTGCTCCTGGGTTAAGGAGAGATCAGAACTTTCTGCCATGTGGCATCTATAGGATATGTGATCCATCAGGAGCTGCACGCTGAGTGCACTGCAATGCTCATTTTTTCGCTGTCCCTCATACAGCATACATGCTGCAAATGCCAGAAGCGGGAAGACAGGAGACAAACACACACACACACACACACACACACAAACTCCAGGAGAGTTAAATGGCCTGATCCTCTACTGCCTTGCACAGGCATAGATGACCACACACAGGGCAAAGCGGGGCTATATTCTCCTCTTGCAGTACAAATCTGGAGCGACTCCACTAAAACCAATGGTGTTGCACCATCAGTGTAACATTGAATGAAAAGAGAAACTAGTCCAATGAATGTCAGATGCAAGTAAAATGCTACCACTCAAACTCACTAGTGGGTGACACCACTTCACATGGGGTTAAGTGATTACCCAAGGTTGGAGGCAGTGAAGAATCAGGTGGTCAGCTGACAGGTCTGCAGGACAAGCCAATATCAGCACAGTGAAAACTGGTGTCCTGGTACAAGTGTGTCACACTGGTGCACCTCCACTACAGGAGAGATCTGCTACATCGGGGTAGGCAACCTATAGCACATGTGCCAAAGGTGGCACGCAAGCGGATTTTCAGTGGCACTCACATTGCCTGGGTCCTGGCCACCAGTCCGGGGGGCTCTGCATTTTAAATTTAATTTTAAATGAAGCTTCTTAAACATTTTAAAAACCTTAAACTATTTTTGTATGTAAAGTAAATAGTTATATATTATAGACTTCTAGAAAGACCTAAAAATGTATGACTGGCATGCAAAACCTTAAATCAGAGTGAATAAATGAAGACTTGGCACACCACTTCTGAAAGGTTGCCGACCCCTGGGCTACATGCTCTCGCCCCAAGGTATAGATGCAATAGGGTTATGACACAGAGGAGCCTTGCTTTGGGAGAAAGAGCCTAACACACACAAAAAAGCTGAGCCCAGCTCCTCAACTGGTGTAAGTCAGCTGAGCTGCATGGATTTACATAGCTGGGTGTCTGCCCTGTAGCATTGGTGCGGCTGTTCGAGAAAGCAGACAGCCTTTCTGCAAGAACTCTGTACTTCCATTTCAAGGCAGGAGAGATGCAAAGCAGCAGCAGTCAGTCTGTGCCCATTTTCAGGGGTAGAAGGTAGCACAGAAAAATTCACTGAGTACTGGACAGATTTGATGCAGCCTTAAAACCCCAGGGGAAGCAGAACTACCATACACAGCACATCCCCACCTCTACCCCTGCAAAGTTCTGCAGGCAATCTGCCTTGGAAAGCAGCAAGGACAAAGGTCATTTCTGCACTAGTCAGCTGATGAGAATCAGCCCTTATCACCTTGGTTTTTCCTGTCACTCACTCAGACTGGAGAAAGCCAGACTGCTTCTGTTGAGATCTGGGCCTGTACTGACTAGGTCTGGGGAGTTAACAACAACTAGCCCATGGGGGATGAGCATGAACACACAGCCAGCATGACTCCTGTCCGACTGGCAAGGAAAGTAACTTGCTTGGTATTCTTCCTCCTATCCCACCCAGGCCCACGTGGTCATGGTTTAAAATATATCTACCCCAGGGACTAGCGGCCTAACCCAAATCCCATTGAATGTAGAGAGAAGATTCCCATTCCCCAGATAGGAAGGATGGACTTGTGCCTAAAGCACTGAACTAGGCCTGAGAAGACTTGTGTTCGATTTCTAGCTCTGCTACAGGCTCCTCTTGTGATCTCAGGAGAGTCATTAATCTCGCTATGCCTCAATAAAAAGGGGCTAATACTTCTTGTGTCTGAATTGTTTCTTCAGGCTGTAATTTCTTTAGCACAGGGACTCATCTCTTAATATGTGCATGTACAGAGGTCTCCTTTTGCTAGAGCCTCCCAACCAAGATCAGCCCCTACCACAAGAAGAAGAATAGACTTCAAGAGCTTGCACCAATTCTCATTAATTAACAGTGCACCAGGACCACCACACTGAAGACAGTATTCTTCAGATAACGACATGTTTGAAGGAGACAAGGGGGTTACAGTTTTCATACACACTAAGAATACACGATCTGCATCATTTATCTTTGGGATAAAAGACAGCAAAGAGCATAGAAAATTAGTGTGTGCGCACACACACACACACACACGGCCCTTAAGGAGCAGTGTGCACAGAATGTGCTTGGAGCCTAACACAAGAGATCAGCTTTTCCAGTTGGCACTATAGGCCAGCCAATTTATGTTATGCAAAGCGCCTGCCTCTGTGCCCGTTATGGCCCCAATTGCTATGTCCTCTTTGCCCTTCCATCATGTGGATATACATTAAGAACAACCTTACACGAGCCAACTTTTCTCCAGCGGCATTAGGTCGTTTGGGGCAAACTGACAGCAATTAAGTCATAATGAGAAATTTTGCTCTGAGTCACACTTGGAGGAGACCAGGGACACATTTAGCTTTGTGAGGAATCCCTTTCCTTATGGAATTTACTTACGGAGGTGGGGGGAGGAAGGGCTGAAAGGTTAGCAGATTCTCTTGCGGTCCTGATACCTTCATCTTTGGGTATTGCAGTAAGATTATAACCATGGCCCACAAGTCGCTGATTCTTGGGCACAAAAAAAAATTATGACTGATGTTTCTAACCAACTGAGATCGGAGCGTACTGGTCACAAAGCATAGCATGTAGCCCAGTTTAAGAGCAAACCCTCTGCTCCTCCTACAAGGCTGTTAAACAGGATAGAAACCTGAGGAGTCATGAGACAGCAGAGAGTCTAGCGAGATCTGCCAGGCAGAGCAGAACCCTCACAGAGCTAAGAATGTGCCTGGAATTGGCTTCTCTGTACATGCATGTATTTTAGGAGACTTAGGGCTGGTCAACATGGGAGAGTAGAACTATACTGGTAGCTCTTCCACGCACTTTTATTTCAGAATAAGGGCGTCAGCACAGGGAGTTATACTAGTTTAACTATTGTGGTTTAAAATTCACACCCTACCATATGCCAGCATAACCTTCCTGTCTAGCCAAGCCCTAAATAAGCTGCATCCAGGGACCCCACTAAGAGGTGAATTGGGGCATGTCATGTTGGTCTTGCTTTGGGGATTGTTGAAGGGCTCACCCAATCATTACAATCTCAATTTCTGCCCACTCCTCAACCATATTTGGCAATGGAGAAAGTCTTCAAGACTTTGCACCAGGCTAAAGCTCCAAATGGTGCTGCAGCCTTCAAATCCTACCTCCAAAAGAGGGGTCTTCAAAAACTCCAAGGGACTTTGTGGTGTGAACCCATTTCCCCTTCACAGCAAGGAAGGATAATCAAGGTTTCTCACTCAACCCAGGCTCTGGAAAATGGCTGCTCAAAACACATTCACCAGGGCTTCATACACTGGGCACTTGTGATGGCTGCAGCCATCACAACAGCTACACCTGCACCAGCACAGGCAGTGAAGAGCCACTATTTGTACTGGTGCAGCTCATCCTGGTTCCATCACAGTAGATATGCTCCACAGTAACAGTGGGTGTTTGCTCCACTGAATTGGTTGGCCATGGCTGGAATCAAGGCAAATCTCCCAGCATGGATAAGGTCCAAGACTTAAGAGGGGAAAACCATGACTTGGAGAGAGATCTGTATCCGAATCCCTTAGCCATGTTGTGGGGAGGCAGAGAGGAATCATCCTCCTGTAATGATCCTCTGCGTCATGAGGATGAGTAATGTAGCTGTAGGCTATGGGAAGTGGCCAGCAGGATGCAATGCGCTAATTATAGAGCTCCTCAGATTAGCCCCCAATACACCAGTCTGCAGTGAAATCCCTACACTTCCATTCATAGTTTGGGGATCATTCCTTTAAGAGCCTGAAGCTCCTGCAGTCTGATCCTACTGGGATCCAGGAAGTGCTAAAGGACTTCCCCCCCTCCCCCTGCAGTCTGATCACAGGTAGTTACAAAGCCCCCGAAGGCTGCACCTGAAATGTAATGGCAGACTTCCACACCTCAGCCACCCCAGGCACTGATTAGACCAGGCAAGTTACCTGCCCTAATTAATCCCTGCTGGGATCACATCAATGTCTCTTTGATCTCCAACTAAAATGCCTAAACACTTTCCACAGAAACATGTTCCATGCGGCCTGCGCAGTACTGTGAACAGATGTCACAAGTTGTTGGCTGTGCCCACAACCAGTCCTGAACATGATCAGACAGACCTCTTTGTTCTTCTGCCCAGGAAATCTGAGTCAGAATCTTCAGGTGCATTTTATTAAGAGGTGTCTTGGCAGGCCAGGCCTCAGCCTCACAGGTAAGCTCTAATTGAGTGGATTAATGCCTCCCTCCCAGGAGGGATCTTAGAAAGGTCACAGGACATTCTAATCACTTTGTGGCCTCTTCCAACAGGCTCAAGCTTACCCTCGAAAGCCACAGTGGTTAGCAAAAAAGATGAGGAAGGGGAAACTATCAGCCAACCCCTTTAATGTACTTGTTACTGCTTGACAAGCCAGACAGCCTGACAAGAGTGCTACAGAGTGACCACTCCTAAATCTCTAGGATTCTGGGAGATCCTAGGCTAGGCTACAGTCCAGCTCCCCTCCCTTCTGTGCCACCAGGCACACTTAGAAACTGAAGGAGTGAGGGAGCCAAAGGGTTGAATTGGGTAACAGAAGTGGGCAAGTTTAGAGGCTATGAGGAAAAGCCACCAGTGTGAGAGGATGCCAGCAGGCTCAGCATTAAGGCATCAGCTGTATTTTGCCTGGGGCATTGCTGTAAATGCCACCCACTGTCTTTGCTCCATTCTTGTGAGCTGAGAGGGTGCTGAAACTCCCGAAGATAGTGCTCTTTGACAGCAGGATTCTTGTCAGTTTCCAAACCCTGCCAGCTCATGTGAACAGAGGGCCCGATTCTCCACTGCTTCGCCACTTGCATGGTCCCTTACTGCGGTATGGGGCTTGTACAATATGCAACTACATCAGAAGGCTTCACTCACTCATGCTGGTCAGGTATATTACACCCACTTTGCACGTGTGGAAACGACAGAAGACGCAAGGCATCAAGAGAGTTGGGCCCAGATAGTCTGGGCTGAGTGGAGAGGGAGTGTGAGGCAAGAGCCCAACCACAATCATCTGCAAACCCAGTGCTTTGGAAGTTAATGTGGTTGAGTCACCCAATTTAGAGGAAGTGGTCCAACTGGCTACTGGACAAACAGACACATACAGCTCACAAGCCTTAAGTTTTCAGACTCAGAAGAGATTTTTGAGGAAGAAAGGACTGATTCAGTCTTGACGAGCCCAGTCTTGACATAATCCTTTGAAAGGTTAATGAAATAGAATTACCATTTCTCTTCAGATAAAATGCTAACCTGAGATGCATTAGCAGTGGCTGATGGCAAACAAACACAAGAAAAGACTTTCCATATTATAAACAGGCCTCACAGGATCTTAAAAGGATTTCTCTAGAGGTGAGCAAGTAATCATGATCAATCATTATTGCTGTCATCTTTTTCCAGCTGGGGAGACTAGTGAGGGTGCAACAACTGCAGGGACCTATGGAACCAGGGTGGGAGGGGAACTGTCAGTTTGCAAGCCAAGGACATTTTCAACTGACAGATTTGACGGCATGCAGATGGTGCTTGTGTGGATGCATCATACCATCTTAATTTAAGACTCAGGGCTTCACCTCTACTGATTCTGGAGTATGTTCTACTGATCGCGCGGGGGGGGGGGGGGGGGAGAAACCACTACACCACACACAACCAATGGAGTATTTTCATGTAAATGCAAGGAGGCAGTTCTTCCAAACAAGGCCATAGCAGCTAATTAAAGTTTGAGGGGCCCCTTTCTTAAGTGTGTTTGTGAGGCACCATGCACAATTGCAGATTTCCACACAAGTTCTTCCCAGTATCTCAAGAAGCCATCCACACGCCACAACTACGCAATTTATATCTGGGACGGGGGGGGGGGGGGAAAATCTCCTTTTCATGCGGAAACAGCTTCAGGCTGTCCCATGTCCCTCCCTCTTTCCATGATTGCACAGGAAATCAGACTATTGCCTCCCAATCTACACTTCACCAGCCAGACAGCTAATATAAGATGGGGTCACTCTGATTTCAGAGCAGCTCTGCCTATTTATATTAATGGAGGATTTGGTCCAACATTTTCCATACACAGTAACCTCTGCTGTCTGTTGATAAGCCATTGTTTGTACACTCTATGAACAAACTCCCTAGGTGTCCTTTTTAGCAAGGGGTTATTATTGTTCATTGACCTCAGTGAACCTCAGCAGAAAGAAGAAAAATGTGCTGCCCCCACAAAGGTCTCTGGTGTTGAGCAGTGTTCTTTCTTGTGGTCACATGACAGCTTGTTATGTTATCACCTGAGAGCATATACCTGAACATCAAATAGCCATTGCCTAGTCCCAGATCAAGGCTGGGACAAAAGGTCTTAACTATGACACCAATAAAACCTTCGTATAGCCTCTAACTTAAGGACAACCTCTTAAAGAATGTCATGAGCAAACAATATTATCCTGCTCATAAATCTGTGGCCTCCTCTATGTTGGCTCACAGCCGTGTGTGCAGGATTCTCATTACTGGTGATGTCCTTACATGCTTTATGGCATTTGCTGATAGTGTCACAGCTGATTTATGCTTCAGGTGAATCATTGAGGCTCCCACTGATAACGTGTTTTCATGGTAGCCAGGTGTATACAATAAATCCACCTCCTCCTTGAAAAAGTGGCTGATTTAGCAGAGCCAATCTGCATTTATTTATGCTACTCTACAGGAGAGAGCAGTTGCATGTTACAGGAATACCAGAGATGGTTACAGGTCCATGGACATTATAGGTTACATAAGCCAGAAGGGATGATCTGCTGGTCTAAGCATCAGGTTTAAAATGCCATGGTTCTCTAGAACCACAGGTTCAAATTCCAGAAGAGTTGATATCGGCAGTCATCCCTCTAAAGCAGATCTATCAACTATGCTATGGGAATATTGGAGATGGTAATAGATCACTCAAAGGGAGTCAGGAGAGATTTTACTGCAGAGTAGAAAAGGTCCCCAGTTCAATGAGTCCACAGCACTAAGAACAGAGTTCTGCCCTAGAGTTCATATCCAAGTTTGCCCCATCTCACTTCCCCACTGTTTAAAAACAGCTTTCTCCTCTGACCCAGACATGGCTACATTTTAAAAGTGGTTCATTCTACCTACAGCTATTTGCTTATTGCAATGCTTTGAAATTGTTTGGGACTCTACAAGTATTTATCTATATTCAAGTTCACTTTAAGAGGATTCTAATGTAGAATGTGCTCCACACCAAGTGCACAGACATTGTACCAGTGTAGGACACTGCCTTATGTACTTCAAATGTAGACCATAAGCTGCTATTGCAGCTACTCTCTGGGAAGAATCCAAAATCCTCAATCCACTGTGATACCCACAGAGGGTAAACTGCCTAACAATAGCTAGGTGAGGGTCCATTCATGATTTATTAATATCTCTGGTTCACCTACATTATTTCTAAGTAAGAGCCCAAACAGAGCTAATATACACAACTATGTTCCTTCCACTATTACCCTTGTCTTTGCCTCATGTTCCTCACTCACTGTAGCATCTTGCCCCTGTTTAAAGTAACAGTTCTTTGGTCAGGGACTCTGTTCCATGTTTGTACAGCACCCACCACACTGAGGCCCTGATCTTGACTGGTGCTCAACCAGAATACAAATAAATTGCTCCAAAGTCAGGAACGATGGGGAAATCAACCCAATGACAAGCTGGAGGCAATCGCAGACCATGATAGTTACATGCTGCAGGGACCAAGTGCGGACTGGGAAGATGTTGCTACTAACAGAAGCCTGACTGTAGGGGATTTGGGGCTTTGACTCAAAGCCCAGTGAAGCGGACAGGAGGAGTCTTTCCACTGACTTTGATCAGGACTTTTGAGACAGAAATGAAATCAGGTAAAATGCTCTAACATACAAAAGAACCTCACCCCTGCCCAGACAGCATTTAACATGGCATGATGGGGTCCGGTTGAATTCAGAGGCAAGGCACAGATGCATCATAGCCTCAATCATATCTGCAGGCAAACAAACAGGGCTTCTCCGAAGTGCCCCCCTGCCTATCAAAAGAAACAAAGATACTTTAGTGTTCTAATTTGAAGACCAGAGGGCACCACAGGACAGTTGCCACAATTAGCATTAGAACCCTGAGCAACCGATCCCCTGCAGCACTTGCTACCACCCGGCTTCCTGCCTTTGTCATGCAGCCACTGATAGCTTTTCCTGGAACAAGCTGTTTTGCTGACAAGTGCAGGAATCTGCAACCTTTGTGTCCTCTCCCATTAGTGATTCAGTCCACGCACTCCCCAAGCCTAACCCCCGAACTACAGTCTAGAGTTCAGAGTCAAGTGTTTACAACAGGGATGAGGTGCAGGGACTGTTGGACATGCCTCATCCGGGCACCAAGGCCACTTTTACTTTCAGTGGCAAACCAGAATCAGCCACCTTGCATTCTGTTGACTCTTCTGTCCTCCCATTAACAGAAAATGACAGGTGCCAGCTACCTACAGAGCTCCACACACAGCTACAGAAATAGACTGGAGATGCCAAGTTCAGATCAGATTTCAAAGCACCCTACAGAACACAGAAGGGTTTGAATCTAGGTACTGAATCCTCTGCAGGCATAAATCAAATTGGCTTCATTGACTTCAATGGAGTTGTGTTGATTCACACCAGCTGAGGATCCGGTTTTAGGCTTGTCTCTCCTCAGCACTTATTCCCCAATACCTCCCAGGATATAGGCAAATAAATATTATTAATCCTAGTTTATAGAAGTCCCTGACTGTGAATTCTTTGGGGGCAGGGACTGTGTGCAGACAGCACCTGGTATAACTGTAGGTGCTACCGGAATACAAACAGTAGTAATAGAGATAGACAGGATAAGTGACTTGCTTGAGGCTACAAAGGGAATCTGTGTCCGAGCCAGAAGCAGTACTCAGGAGTTCCTGGCACCCGGTCTCTTGTTTACACCAGTTCTCCCACAGAACAGGGTGGCAATGGGATTCTCCGATTAGAAACTAAGGTTATGTCTACCCTACAGCCTATGTCGGCATAACTTATAAACCACTCCCCTGAGTGACATTAGTTACACCGACATTAAGAGCTTGTGTGCACAGCGCTATGTCGGCAGGAGAGCTTCTCCAGCTGCTATAGCTTCTGCTGCTTGTGGAAGTGGGAGGAGGTGTTGTGCTCATGGGAGAGCTCTCTCCCATCAGCATAGAGCATCTTCACCTCAAGCACTGCAGCGTCAGAGCTATATTGGCACAATTGTGCCGCTGCAGCGCTGTACATATAGACATGGCCTAATTGTTCTGCCATGGAACAAAGTTGTGGCTGACAGAGAAGCAGCTGCATCAAGGGAGTCCCTGTCAGTGGCAGTTCTCGCTAGATTGACTCCTCCATGGGAAGTGATAGATTAAAGAAGTCCTACCCCCTTCACCAGAGCAACTGGCACAAGGAGCAAGGCTATAGTCCCAGACTGCAGTTTGGATGCCCCATATACTCCCCACCCAAGGTACATTCTGGCAAACTCCCAACAAATAAGTGTTTAAGATCCCACAGGGTGCAATTATATCTAGGCTGGTCATCACTGTGGAAGTAGTCATTTGAGAGAAAACCAGTTACAGTCTATAGCAGTGGTTCTCAACCAGGGGTACAAAGTCAGTACAAACTAAAATTTCACACAGCCAATGACTTGTTTATATGCTCTATACATGGACATGCAAGTACAATATTTATATTCCAATTTATTTATTTTATAATTCTATGGTAAAAATGAGAAAGTCAGTCTTTCAGTAATACCATGCTGTCACACTTTTGTATTTTGAGGTCTGATTTTGTAAGCAAGTAGTTTAAGTGAGGTGTAACTTGGGGGGTATGCAAAACAAATCAGACTCCTGAAAGGGTTCAGTAGTCTGGAAAGGCTGAGAGCCACTGGCCTTTAGGTCCCCAAAGTAGGTAAAACATGGTTTGGTCTTGCCACATAAGTTGACCTGATCCATTGCACGTAGGACCCCCACTCCAAAACCACAGCAGGTCCCACAGAATAGACAGAACCTTTTAAAAGGCCTCATATCCAGGGCTCAAGAGAGAGGAGAGGACGACAAACGGCAAGTATAACCACTTATTATTGTGCCCAGGTTTAGAGTGAGATAGTACAGTATAAAGAGGCAGATGCTTGTGAGCCATTGTTAACCCCTTCTTCGCAGCCAAACACAAAACATGCCATATATTATATACACATACACACACATATACACACTCCTCAGTTTAGTTACACTGAACATTTTTTAATCCATTATATTGCTGCATATTGCACATGGGGGCATTTCTTAGCTATACAGGTCTGGCAGTCCAGTCCACCAAGGGACTAAAGTTTCCTGGACATTTCATCTATGATAAATGAAGGGGGCGGGGGGAGGGAGGAGACACCCAGCCATCCAGTTAGCTGTTCTCTGCTTGCTTTACCTGTAAAGAGTTAAAAAAGTCCCCCAGTTAAAGGAAACTGAGTGGGCACCTGGCCAAAAGAGCCAATGGGAAGGCTAGAACTTTTAAAAATGGGGAAAAAACAATAAAATAAATAAAAAAACCCACAACTTCCCCTTTGTGTCTGTTTTTCTCCAGGAAAGAGCATAACTGCTCCCTGTTCCCCTATGAGAGGCTTTAAGCCAGGTATGATTATAAATCAGATCATACCTAGAACTACTTATTTCGAACTCCCAAATGTGTAATTAGATCAGGAATGTTTAAAAAGACGCAATTAGGGTTATTTCTGTTTATTTCTTATGGCTAATGGACTCTTCTGTGCTAACCCCAGATGTTTTGGTTTGCTTGTAACCTTTAAGCTGAACCCCCAAGAAAGCTATTTTGGGTGCTTAATTTTTGGAATTGCTCTTAAAATTTAGCAAAAGCCTAAGTTCCAGATGTATTTTCTAAGAACAGGATTGGATTTTTGGTGTCCTAAGAGGTTTGGGCACAGGTTGTTTAATTAGCTGGGAGCAACAGTTAATTTCCTTTGTTTTCTTTCTCAGCTCTTCCCTGAAAGGGGGTGGGTGAAAGGGCTTGAGGGTACCCCACAGGAAGGAATTCCCAAGTGCGTCTTCCTGGGTTCCAAAACGGGTTTTGCATTTGGGTGGTGGCAGCATTTACCAAGCCAAGGTCAGAGAGAAGCTGTAACCTTGGGAGTTTAATACAATCCGGGAGTGGCAAGTATTAATTTTTAAAATCCTTGTGGGCCCCCACCTCCTGCACTCGAAGAGCCAGAGTGGGGAATCAGCCTTGACAGCATCACTGAACACTTTGTATTATAGGGTCTCGTAAGCAGTTCAGGAATGAACAACCACAAGGCCCCCTATGATCTCACTTAGTTGCTGTCCATGGCATACACAAACAAAACAAAACTTGGTGACCTGTGCAGGAGATATTCTGTAAAGCTACGTTTCCTTTTACGTTCCAGAGGAAACATCTAAGCAGAAGGCTGAATACTGCAAAAGAGCAGGTTTAGAAAGGTGATTACCCCCTTGTCCCCCTTATTTTCAGCCTCTCTATTTAAAGAGATTTCCCCATTTCTTGGAGACACAGATAATCAAACTCATAAGCACATTATATGCTGCCCCCACTTTTTCTCCAGTCACTTTTCTGCTTCCAGTACAAAGCCATTAAGAACTCATCTGCTGTAACTTTCCATCCCCAAACGGTGGTAAAAGAGTGACAATGAGCAATGAGTATGTTTCTTTTAACTACACTGAAGTTACAGAACTTAATCAAAAGCTGAATCTTCGCTTAGCCTGTGCCGCTGTGGTCCAACAATGATGCAGATTTTTTTATATATATTATATATAAAAAAAAGTCATGCTTAATTTCCTGTATTAATTGCTTTGATCAATCTGCATCACACAGCCATAATTCTAGTCCAGTACAATGAATGCACAGCAGTTCCCACCTAACGTGATAATGTTATAACAAAAGTACCTTTTTAGAACAAATTTTATCATTGCATTACAACGTACAAAACAGTTTCATTGCAAGACATGCTCTAAAGCAGGGGCGGGCAAACTACGGCCCATGGGCTGGATCCAGCCCACCAGCCGTTTTAATCCGGCCCCCGAGCGCCCGCTGGGGAGCAGGGTCTGGGGCTTTCCCCACTCCAGCGCTCCAGCCCAGGAGCAGGGTTGGGGCTGCTCCACGCAGCTCCTGGAAGCAGCAGCATGGACCCCCTCTGGCTCCGACATGTAGGGGCAGCCAGGGGGCTCTACTCTGCATGCTGCCCCCACCCCAAGCAGAGCCCTCACCCCCTCCCTCACCCCAACCCCAATTTTGTGAGCATTCAATTTTGTGAGCCATACAATTTCTATTCCCAGATGTGGCCCTCAGGCCAAAAAGTTTGCCCACCCCTGCATTAAAGACTTCCATCAACTATACTATAAATTGACATCCAGTACAGAGCCACCATACTCATTAGGTATCCTTTTATAAGTTTTCATAGGCTATATCAGGCCCATAGTGATCACTAAAACCAGCTTCACTGAAGTCTATCCACATAACCCATATTAGTCTTGTTGTTTATGGATGTGTTTTCACTTTCCATTTCAGATCAAATGTCCCTCTTTGGTTTTAGTCTGTGCTCCTGAATGGTCTTATGTAACAAGAAACAAACTAACTTGAAAGGATATTTTGGAGGGGGAAATCGAGGAGAAGTAATTCCTTAGAGGTGGATACATATAATTTAAGAAAAAGAGATCCCATGTGGGTACTCTTCTAAAATTGAGACACTTTTATTCCAGAATAGAGTGTCCACAGGGTGAGCTGTTCCCAAATAGCTTATTCCTCAACAGTTATTCTGTTCAATTTCCCCATGAAGAGGAGCCATAAGAAACAGTCAGTCCCCGGTTCAAAGAGCTTCTACATTAAAAAACAAAACTGCTTATATGCAGCACAGAATTTACCAGCAAAAGGGATCGCCTGGGGGCAAAATAGTTCGCATATTCGAGTGTATTTTTTGTTCCTGTGATGAACAGAGAGGATCCCTTATCGGCCTTCTCTTGTCCAGTGGATCTCAAACTTTTCCATCCCATTGCCCACCTCCCATCTAGCTAGGATCTAGGGCAGGCTCATGAACGCCCCCTCCTCCGCCACCACACACACCCGTTTATGACACACACGCGCGAGTCACAACCCCAAGTTACTGAGCTATCCCTCCCCCCAGTTGACACACACACACCGGCCCTACTTTACATGGGCTGGGAAGGCATAAGGCCGGATCTGCCCTGCACTAGCAGCGGGGACAGGCTATTTGACTTCCCACCACCGCGCACCCCAAAGCTATGAACTCCTCACCCAAGCAGGCTCCAGTGACCAGGGCCGTGGCAGTCAAGGCTCCGGCGGAGGCTCCGTAGATCGTCTTGGCGTTGGCTACCAGGAAGGGGGCATGCTCCTGGAGGCAGCTGGCTACCCCGATGTGGTACACCCCCAAGAACCCACAGCCCGCGAAGGAGATACTCCAGGTGGAGTCCAGAGGGAACATCGCCTCCCCGCCTAGCAGCGTCTCTGGGAAGAGAGAGATTAGGCGGGGAGGGGGGAGGGCAGAGGGCAGCCGAGGCTCGCCAAGCCCTCAGCGGACAAACGCCCCGCCTGGGCAATGCGAGCGGAGGACCGGAGCAGGGGCAAGCCAAGCCCGGCAAGAGCGAGCTAGGGGCAGAAGTTGTGGCACCCCCGATCCGCGTGCGTCGCTCTTCCCGCTCACATTCTACTGGGCTTTGCCGGCCCTGGCCCGGGATAAAGGGGAATGGATGCGATGCGATGCGCCTTCCTTCCTGTGCCGGTCCCTTCCTGCTCTGCCCTCTTCCTTCGCCTGCTCCCCCCACCACTGCCTGCACCTGATGAGCAGCAGAGAGGGGAGGGGGACAGTGTTATATCGGGTGCGGGCCTGGCAGGGGAGGAGCTCCGGCTTGTCAGCTGTGGGGCCGGAGCAGCCAATCCCACGCCAAATGCAAGGGGCCGGAGGGAGGAGACTCCTGCACCGGCTAATGGCAGCGGGGGTGAGCCTATACCGCCCTTCCGGCGGGTGAGACCTTGCAAAGAGGCTTCTGAGTGGAAAAAAAATCATTGGGAGAGGACTTCCCGCTCGGCACCGGTGCCAGCAGCAGCTGCCGGCTCCGTTCTAAAGGGGCTGCCCACAAGGGAAGCTGGGCGCGCAGCTGTGGAACGCACATCTGGAATGCACATGTGGCTCGCTGGGGTGCGCTCCGTAGTTATGGCTGCTGGCTGCGGTGGCGTTCGGCCCAGACTGATGACAAGAGAGCCACTCACTGGCCAGAGGAAGTCTAGCTAGGCACCCGTGTGTGTGTGTGTGTATTGTGATGACGCCTGTGTGATGGGGTGTGTGTGAAGGGGATGAAGGGCTTTGGCCTGGTGCGTATGTGTTTTTGTGGTGTGTGGAGTTCTGGAGGGGTGGGCGATGGTTTAGGGTTGTGGTATGTTGTGTGTGTATTCTGGGGTGGTTTGTGTATGTGGGAGTAGTAGTTTTGGAGTGGGGGGGTGTTGCGGGCATACAGGGTTTTGAAGTGGGTGTGTATTGTGGGGTGAGTTGTGTGTGTATTGTGGAAGTACAGGATAATGCAGTGAGGTGCGTATATTGTGGAGTGGGTTGTTGTGTGTGTTGCTGATGAACAAAGAAACAAATATTTTGTGTGTGTGTAGTGTTGCTTTTGCTCTCGGTAGCTGGCCTCCCCTTGTTTACCCCAGCCCCCGTTTTCCTGCACATCATCAGTGAGATGACCATGCATGGAAACTTACACATCACCCTCTAAAAGGAGCATCCATATCCTTGGTGTGGCTAATGTCTACATCAGCTGGAGGGGCTATGGGGAGAAGGGAAAGTAGTAGCTGCAGGAGCACAGGTACCAGCTGGAGGCAGAAAAGGGGAGGGAAGCCCAAGACTCCATATTCCACTTCAGGGACTAACAGAGGGGGAAAAGGCTCTGCACAGCACTCCGCAGCACAGGAGGATTGCGGAGGCTTGAACCTCTCCATTCATCCATGGAAATGACACATCAGCTGTGGGAGGCATGAACCACCCCATTCATCTCAATGGGTACTCTCCCCCATCTCCTATGATCCTATGCCCTGTTGCAGAATGCCAGTTTTCAAGGCTGCCACCTCACTCCCCTGCCTGTGGATTTTAGAGTAATTTTAATATATTAAAATGAGGTCCTTAGTGGGGTGGGGGCTGTATCTGAGGAACCTTTTGACCAAATTTGCACCATAACGTACACCCTGGCTCCTATTGTCCCGTACCAATATTCAAGATAACTGTCCTATGGACATGGATGTTGGAGCATTTTGAAAATTAAAACCTCATTTTTTGGGGGCCATAGATTGGGATCCCCCTTCCACTGGCCCCAAATTTTTACCACAAATCCCAGACTCTGTTGCAATCAGTACTCAGTGGTTTGAGCATTGGCCTGCTAAACCCAGGGTTATGAGTTCAATCCTTGAGGGGGCCATCTGGGGCAAAAGAAACAACTGTCAGGGACAGTATTTGGTCCTGCCTAGTGAAGGAAGGGGACTGGACTCAATGACCTTTCAAGGTCCCTTCCAGTTCTATGAGATAGGTATATCTCCATATATTATTATTATGCCAGTATAGCTGCACACATGGGCTCTAGAGCATTCTGATAATTAGGAGCATCTCATATTGGATGTGCATCTCAGGAAACATTTGATCAAATTATCCTGAATATGCTTCACAAACACTGCTAAGTTCCTTTTGTGCCTCTGGGCACCCTCCTCCATCACTCAGCTACCAAATCCCATCTCTCCCTGGGCCCTCCCTGACCCTGGTAAGATTGGAGGGGCCATGGCATTGCACATAAGAGCTGGTGGCATCAAGATGGAGGAGAGAGGTGATCCAGAGTTCCTACCCCAGATCTGGGCCTTGTATGGGGAAGGGGATCTGCACATCTACCTGCAGGTTTGGAAGCAGAGGTGTGAAATGGCCCCATTCATCTCAAAGGATGTTCTCAGTTAAAAGAGTACTCTTCATGCACTGAATGAAGCCTGAAAATAGTTCTAAGCTGTGAATAGATCTTGCACTTTGGCCTGATCTACATTAGCGGGGGGGGAGGGGGGAATCGATTTACGATACGTAACTTCAGCTACAAGAATAGTGTAGCTGAAGTTGACGTATCTTAGATCGACTTACCTCCCGTCCTCACGGCGCGGGATCAACAGCCGCGGCTCCCCCGTCGACTCTGCTTCCGCCTCTCGCCCTGGTGGAGTTCCGGAGTCGACGGGGGGGGGAGCGCGTTCGGGGATCAATTTATCGCGTCTAGATGAGACGTGATAAATTGATCCCCGATAGATCGATTGCTATCTGGCAGGTAGTGTGGACGTATCCTTTAAGTTCATACCTTACTTTAATTCGAATTAGTTTCCCCAGTGTAGACAAATCCTAAGTGCCTGTCCCACACACTGAGCATGCCTGTTCTCCATATTCCTTCCCCCCACCCTCCTGCAATGCTGTGTGCGTGGTGTGTGCATCCAGCAGAGCCGTTCCAGGGGCCTGCAAAATTCTAGTCCATCATGCTGAAAGCTATCTAGTAAGAGCTCTACCAGCAGAGAACTGATTCATCCTGGCTGGGATTCTTGCACCAGCCTGCTGATGTCATTTTTATGTGGCACCTAGTCTCTCCCGGATCAGCCCAGCCCCACACATCATACCATGCTTCATACTCCACATACTGCTGCCCACGGCAGGACTTTCATAGACAGGTAGATGGAATTGAAGGTACAGTTGTGGGGGGCTGATCTCCCTCAAAATAATGAACACCAGTCGCACTTCCAAGGAGAGCCCCATTGTGGCCCCAGTCTCCAAGCAAAGGCAAGTTGTGCACAGCACGCAAAGGAACAAATTCAGACTCATGGTTCTTCGGTACAAAGAGCTGAGAGTGTTCCCCATAGCTTCCATGTAGTTTGCATCTCTGCTCAGAAGTGCTCTGTAAGCAGAGGTGCTAATGCCTGTATTGCTTTCCCAGAGGGGCAGTGGATGCTGGACACCAGCGGACTAAAATTGGGGTGGATGAGTGTAATAGTTTGAGCTTATTGTGCAGAATAAGACATAACTGTAAAATGTGGATGTGATTTTTTGGGGGGTGTCTCAGGACCCCCTTGTTCCAATGACCCAAGTATGGACCCTAGAATAAACTCTATTGAGGCACAACACATGTCAAGGCAATCTGAGTCAACCTGTGGCGTTTAGAGAAAGTAGTAGAGTCAGCTGTTAAACCGTAAGCTATTCTCAGCTATGGTGGAGCTAGTGCCCCATTATAACAGAAACTATGAGCCTGATGCCAAGTGCCCACAACCATCACTGAAGTCAATGTGTGCTGTGGGAGTCCGAAATTCCCAGGATCAGGGCCCAAAGCAAAGCACTAGTGGGAAGATTTTGAGGAAAAATAGGGGAGCAAGGAAAATTCACAATGTTTGCCGAAAAGATTTTCCATTTCCCTGCCACTTCTATCGCCGGTCAGAAAAACCAGAAACTGTGCTGGAAATGCCAGAATATATGGAACTGACAGAAGCACACACATGAGACCCAGTCCTATGACCCTTATTCTGGTCACCCCACACACACTTTGAAACCAACAGAGGGAGTTGGTGGACTAACGAATGCAGGATCAGCATTGTGCTGCCAGTAGGGAGACCATGTCCCGTGAGTAATTACACAGCAATTCTTCCCCATTTCCTATAATTAGCTAGATGGACAAGGCAGCGGTTGTGCCTCTGAGGGGTGGTGGTGCTCTTTATAATAGCACATTTGCTGTAAAGTAATCCAGACACAGGCTCCAATTGAGTGCTCTAGTGCTGTAGCCTGCCTTCCCCAGGGACTCCGCTTCTTGGAGGTCGCTGATCCAGAGGGATAGCACAGGGAAGTTCTTGGAAGGCAGTGCTAACAAACTTGGCCATAGAGGATTATCTCCTTCAGTGGAAGAGACTGCAAAGTACAGGACGCAAGGGGATCAGTGTGTCCACGTTCTTCCTTTTTTGTGGGAGGGCAGGGAATGATGGGTAATACAGTAGTGGGTCATCTCGGACAACATGTTTTGGGCCTGACCCAAAGCCAGACAAAGTCAGTAGAAAGACTGCCATTGACTCCCGTGGGCATTGGATCAGCTGCCTTTATCGGATTGTCCCACAGACAGCATGACAAAGTACTATCTCAGCACTACCTCAGCACACAGGCCCAGAAAGATCCTGGAACGTGAGAGCCATATTTATGGCCCGCAGCTGAAATGGCACAACAATGTGACGATGAGAAGTACTGACGGGAGACCAAAATTAACACTACAGGAAATAGAAAAGATGCCCAGCCCTAAACTGTGCTTTTTTAGATCCCTTGTGTAAATGCTTATTTAGAGAGGCAGTAAAGGAGAGTAAAAAAAAAAAAAATAAATCAGAACAGCAGCAAATTAAGCATCAATAAAGTCAGGTTGGAAACACTTGCGGTGAGGGAATCCAGTATCCTAATTGCCATTGGCTTCAATGGTCTCAGGATAAAGAAAAAAATTAAACACTGATATGCGTATAACTGGTGATGTGTTCCCATGTAGACAAGGCCTAAAAGTTAGCCTGTGTCCTGATGAGCTCACAGACAAGGCAGATGAAAGCCTTGTCTACACAGGAGAATTTCTCCATTTATGCCAGCATAACTGTCCATGTGGACATTCTTATTCCAGAGTCAGAGTAGCTTTTTTTGCTTTAGTTTAATCCCCTTCCTAAGCCACATAAACTAACCCAAAAGAGACTTATACCATAACAAGAACAGCTACATAGGGATTATACAAATTGCATCAGGAAGCTACACAGCTTGGCTTCAGGCCCATGTGCTGCCTCAGTTTCCCTCACTCCAGCCAACCACTGGCAACCAACACTTTAGGTGCTGGGCATTAGTCAGACGTGTCATCCTCCCTTGGTCACAGGGCTCACCACATCACCTCACTAGATGACAATACAGTCTTTCCATCCTCCTCACACACAACAGCAGTATGGGGGCACCCACATCCACTCTCTACTACAGGTTCCTGATCCTGGGAACCCTCCATAACAGGGCTATCTAGCCTCCCTCAGATAGCCTCATTGTGGGGCTCCGATTTCCCAGGGCCTCTTCCTGGATTCACTCTCCTCCCACTCTTTATAAAGCACTAATTCCGACTTCCTCGGATCTCCCAGTTCTACTGCTGTTTGCAATTCCTCCCTGCTCATTCTCCACAGGCTGTTCGCTCTCCGGCCCCAACAAGCCTGGTTTAGTCACAGGCTCTTTGTCACATGAGTTCAGCACTTAGCTCCTTCATCCGGGGAGGAGAGCTAAGCTGGGACAAGTGCAGTGGCACCCCAAACCTCTTAAAGGGCTAGCTCAATTTGTGACCCCATATCACAGAATCAAAGAATCAAAGAATCATAGGATTGGAAGGGACCTCGAGAGGTCATCTAGTCCAGTCCCCTGCACTCATGGAAGGACTAAGTATTATTTAGACCATCCCTGACAGGTGTAAGTGTATTGGTTTAAATTCATACTTTAGGTTATACTGGAAAAAAAACTTTCTGCTGTAGGCAAAGCCAAAGGAAACATTCCTAGCCACATTTTACAAAGGAGAACTGAGGCACAGAGGGTCACTGCCTCAACATCACATAGGAGTTGGGACTTAAATCCAGATCCCTTGAATTCTAGCTCAGTGCTTCAACCAAAAGACCAAATTTCCTCTCAGGCTAATGTTGCTTCTGCCTGTTTTTCTGCACCTTGTAAACTGCAGGGTTCAGTCTGTATCTGAGAAACATCTCCTCAGATGTTTACATCACTCAGTCTTTGGTCTTCAAGGTTATACGACTGAGGACTTATTATTGCCTGGCAAAATAGCACAATATTGTTATGATTGTTGCAATAAACAGTGTAAACGCTATTTTCTGGCTGAACACTTCCTGGATTCTTTAGCTGGTAAAAAAATGTTGGCAAACAAAATAATGGTGATGTTTTTCTCCCAGGTGGTAATCCTCCAAAGCCAGTGATTTTTCAGTAAGCAACCAGCGACAGGGAAATCTGTGTGACCCTCAAACGTGTTGTGTCAGCAGACTTTACACCATTGCCTTTCTGACATGTTGAATGCTCATCAAAAATTGCATATTCATTCATGCCTATTGAATGCTCGGTATGCAGTGAGAAAGCTTTTTCTGCAACCTTTTCATTACATTCTTGTTAGTCACCTGGGTTACATACAATTAACATGATGCTATTATTATGGTACAGCACATACACAAACAACGTCGGCTTCTCTTTTTTATGACATTCATATGTTACAGCTTGACTACACAACGTTCCTTTAGACAATCCAGGGCCTGATCCAACTCTCATTAAAGCTGATGGAAAGACTCCAGTTGACTTTCTCCCTATTTTAGGATTGCCTTTGTGCATTGTGACTGTGTATTAGACCTTCATAACACAGCTCTGTTTTACTAGTCTATGCCAGGACAGAGTCTTTGCTTTCATAGTACGACAATATTTGTTCTTACAACTACTTTTTCCTTTAAAAAACAAACCCAAATTAATGCAGATAAGTGTAGGCTGGAGCAATAGCCTGGGCAGTCAGACTCACGCAAGATGAGCTCAAGCTACGGTGCTAAAAGTAGAAATGTGGATGTTGTGGCTCAGGCAGCAGCCCGGACTCTTAAGCCCACCCCACACCCTATCTCTGAGCTTCTGTAGCTAACCAGTCTCCACCCCAGCCCCAGGCTCCACATTGTTATTTTTAGCATGCTAGCTTGAGTCTGTTCACCTGAGCTGGGAGGCTTGCTCCCAGGTGCACTGTAGACCTACCCTCAGTGACTCAATGGAGAATACTAATTGACTTGACAGATGCCACCACGGAGCCATCACTTAATTACTATTTCCAGTAGCACCTGGGATATATCTGGCAGTTTCCAAATAGAGAAGACGTCATGCTTCCTGCTCTGAGGTGCTCGCAAGAAATGATTTTCCGTCAGTGCTGAGCTGGAGTAGAACTAATATCCCAGAGATGAAAGTTTCCATCTCTCACCACCAACCTTATTAGCAGAGCACTCTCCCTTGCTAGATATTTTATGGTAATCAGTTACCACCATAACCTCCAGGATAAAGATTTGGTTCTCCTTCCTTTCCCAATATTGCTGATGTCACTACCTTTGGAACAGAGCTTGTGCCATAGAATGCGCCAAAGTGAGCCCTGGTCCTGACATTGGGATACATAAAGAGAAAGGGATATCTTTAGAGGATTATAGTGTATACAATATACCACAACTTTCTGGGCCTTACCTGTGGTTTCAGTAGGAACAAGCCCTTGTCCTTATCTTTTAAAGCACATTTTACGATGATTCATGCAAGAAGCATTAGCACTGCAAAGAAGGAAGCTACAACTGAAAATACAGAATAACATCTATAGAGACAAAGCAATGGGCCAGATTGCTCAGTGGTAGACACCTGCTGAAGTCAATGGAGTTAGAACTATGATTAATTTGACCCAGTGCACTAGAGGAAGCTGATGGAGATTTCTAGACATAGCACTCTGATTATAAACCAGTTCAGTGTCAACTGGAAAGACTGGGAGTTGGGGAGAATAGATGAAAACACTTTGCTTCCTTGCTTGGAGTAAACAAGACAGACTAGATGGTCTGCTATTGAATTGTGAAACAAGCATGCAAACTTCCTACGTACCTAATTGCTTAAAACATACATAAGTCCCCCTCCCTCTGTAAGCTTCGTGGAATGTTATGTAAAGTGTATTGCCACCTCAAGGGTATTCTGGGAACTCCACCAATGCAGTATTTAACAAGTGCTGGGTTTACCATAGACTAGCCACATGCTGCAGACAAACAGAGCACCAAGTGATCTGATTATATATTTATCACAAAGTAGTGTGATGTAGTCAGTTGGTTTTTAAACACACAAACCTGAGACTATGCTTTCCAGGGCAGATTAGTTGCATAAGGTTTAGCAGAAATGGTGCATTTTCAGGAGGGTTTTGGAGTAGATGGTAGGTGGCCAACACCTCAGGTTAGGTTGATAGTTCTAGGCCTAAAGAACAGCATGGCAGGACAGGTGAAGAATGGGAGAAGGACATTTGGAGTAGTTAGGCCTCTTGTGCAGAGTGCAGCTTATACAAAGGGCTAGACTAGGAGCCATTGAGACTTGGCTAGGCCAGTTATCAACCAGTATCTCAGCTGCCTTTTCCAGTTACAATTATTGAACAAATAATGACAATCAGGTGGCTGCAGTACCTTTGGACACTTGTTAATTTGGGGGCATGGGACAGAGCAGCTTATTACATCAGTAGATAATCTCCTGGCAATGGGCCAAGATTGCATCTCCACCCTGATATTCTTAGAACTGCCAGCTGCCTTTGATACTGTTGATCATGAGGTGTTATGTGGACACAGCTGGGGGTTGTACCAGGAGTGAATGGGGTTGCTTTAGGGTGGGACCATTCTTGCATAAGTAAGGGCTCTCAAAGGTTGCTGGTGGGGCCCTCCCAGGGAGTGCTACAGGGTTCCACCTTGTCACCTGCTCTCTTTAGAGAGCTATGGGGCAGTTACAAGGGTTGGTGAGGAGGTGGAGATTGCTATGCCTTCGCTATGCTGAGGGGGCCCAGCTCTTTTATTTTCTGACCAGGCAGAAGGGTCAAGTGCCTCAGCTGCTGTTTGGATGAGAACGAGCTGGCTTACCGTTGGTTCACAGAACATGGAAAGGATACTAGTTGTAGGGGAACAAGTGGAAGAGATAATATCACCTCCTTTGACTGAGGGAGGGGCTAGCTGCTAGCCCAGCATTTGTGGGGCAAGTGAGCAACCTAGGAGACTGGCTGCCCTTCCAGCTGCTATTAGAAAGTTAGGTAGAGGCTACAGCCACACTCTGCTTTTTTCAATTACATATGAGCAAGAGGCTGTGCCTGTTTCTTTCATAGACATTTGCAACTGTCAACTGTGCTTTCCTCCTCTCTTGTGCAACCACTAGAAGATGATCAGTGGTGCTACGTGTCTTAAATCTATCCAGAAACTGATGCCGGGTTCACTTGTTATGGACACATCTTGCCTTGACACCATTGCAGGCCCTGGAAAAACTGGTTATTTATTACAGTGGAACTGTAGCACAGTTAAGGTTGCATCCCAGATTTCAGTCCAACAGGAACTTAAAACCTTTATTTTGTACAAATCTCATTGAAATGGCAAAAACCAAAGTCAGTTATCTGTGAGCACTGCATTATCTTCTCAGAGGGCTGATGAAAATGGAGAGAATAAAGTTAAAAAAAAAAATACCTCTTTTTGGCAAATTTCCACTCTTTTCTTTGTATCCTTTTATAAAAAACCCAACACTCTGGGGGCCTGTCCATTGACCACAATATTGGTCATCTTATGCTGATTATCTATGAATAACTGATAATTGAGCTGTTTATGGAGTATTTTATAACATTTTAGCCTCAGAAAAGAGATGCAAAGCAGAACCAACCTACTTTAAATGAGTCAGACAGGGAACCTAGAGAAGAGGTCTGAGCTGGGAAAGAGGAAGTTATTTCAAAACCCACCTGTTTAAATTTCCATGCAATTTAAACTATTTTTAATATTAGCCAAGCTCACGAACTTTAACCTAGAAGGCAATCAAGGAAGAGCTGTTGAACTCCCCCTGTTTAAAATAAGTTAGCACAGAGCCTATGCAAGGACGGTGCATGCATGAAACCTAGGTCTCTAATGGTAAGATTTTCAAGAGTGCCTAAGCAAGTTAGGCAC
Organism: Trachemys scripta elegans; assembly: GCF_013100865.1. Lineage (NCBI taxonomy): Eukaryota > Metazoa > Chordata > Testudines > Emydidae > Trachemys > Trachemys scripta. Next base: position 109,970,947 of record NC_048301.1, read on the forward strand.
CTAAATTACTAGTGACTGTCAGTGGAACTTCAGTGCCCAAGTTAGGGCCAGTGCTACCATTAAGGTGAACTAGGTGGTTGCGTAGGGTGCCAAGATTTGGGGGTGCCAAAAAGCAGTGCCCCCAATTTTAAAAAAAAACCAAACAAACAAAACACCAGCGTTCCTCCCCCAAGTGCGTGGTCGCCACTCCACTTCTCCCGCCTCCAGGTTTGCAGCGCCAATCGGCTGTTTGGCACCGCAAGCCTGGGAGGAGAATTAGAGCGGGGACAGCGTGCTTGGGGAGGAGGCAGAGCAGAGGTGAGCTGGGGTGGGGAGCTGCTGTGGGGGGCTATGCAAGGTGGAAGTTTCACCTAGGACGTGAAGCTTCCTTGCACCGGCCCTGGCCCAAGTTACTAAAGACCTTTTGAAAATGGTACCATAACTTGACAATCCTATCCCCCACACAACGCTGCCTTTCATATTTGAGCCTGGTCTACAGACAGATTTTCTATCAGTATAACTATGTTGGTTAGAGGTATATTTTCCTGAAAATTATACATATATAATCCCTAATGTGGATGCAGTTATACAGCTGTAAAGGCATCTTACACTGAACTTCCTCCCCTTCCCATACAGGAATAAGCTCTACTGGTATAAGAATCTTTATACCAATCTAGAATTGCATCCTCTAGTGGATGGGTTGTACCATTTTAAATATACAAAGTTGTACATCTCAGCTATACCCGTATGTAGACAAGACAGCATAAGACTATACCTCACTTCAGCAGTGTTAGCCACAATAATGTCCCAAACACAGGGAATGCAAGTCAATCTGTGGTCAGAGGTTCTTAAACTTCATTGCTCCGCAATCCACTTCTAACAAAAATTACTACACGTCCCCTGGAGAGGGGACCAAAGTCTAAGCCCTGAGCCCCAGCAAGTCTAACCCCAGCACTGATAATCCCATTAAAATGGGGTCAAAACCCACACTTTGAGAACTGCTAATGTAATTGATATCAAAGCTATGAAGTGATTTTAGATTTTGTGTTTGCACATTTGATGAAGTTGAGGTATGCGTTGCTTTTAGAGATCTGTTGGAGATGGAAGTGAAATCCCTACAGAATGTGTTACTGACAGTATTGTAGGCAATATGCAGGTGGAAAGGAATGCACAAGTTTTGGAATAAGATCCAAATCGGCAAAGAAATCAGTGCCATTTTGGTCATTTACAGAATATAATCATTTAGGAGAATTAGCTTTGAAGTTATGCAGCAGAATTTACAAGCTAATTCTGATTTTCTGCCCATTGGGCTTCACAACATGATTTAGCATCAAGTGCATGTTTAGGTACCTCAGGGTGGGGTTTCAAAGGCATCTAAGTGATATAGGAGCATAAGTTTAATTGGCTTCACCAACATGCAGAATCAACGAGGCTACTTAAGATTTTTTTTTCCCCCCTTCAAACAAAGCCCAAATCCAGATCACTGTTAGACAAGAGATGAAAACTCCAGGGGCATTAGGGTTATTATAACAAAACACCCCAACATCCATTTTAAACAAAATATTTTATTAGCTTCTGTAGCAAAAGTTTAGTCAAATAGGCCACATTCCATGTCGTTGTCAGATTCCTCCTTCTCCTCAGCTGCAGAGAGAAAAGATTTAAACAGTGTTTACTCTCATCTGGGAATATTTACAGTACATTTTGGACATTGCAGGTGTGAGAAGATCCCAAAACACATTCTCTTCATGGAAGCATATCTTCCAATTAAATGGACACAAGTCACCCCTTTAAGTTTCAGTCTCTATATCTACTCTGTGTAGTGCTAACGGATTCAGTTTCTTTTTAACCTACACGTTTAAAGATTAAGTGCCAAATTTTGCCTTCAGAGACATGCACAACTCTCAGTTACATCCACAGGAGTTGCATACACATACCTGAGGGTGCATTTTGGCTCTCTAGACCTAAACCAGAACAAAATTAATGAAGGTGAGGAGCAAGCAACTGTGTATAACTTACTGGTTGGCTGGTTTTACCTAACCGCCTTCTATGCACACCACTTTAACAGTTCATTCCCAGGTACAGTGCAGAGATTGTCTTCAGCACTAAACTATGTCAGTGAATATTTCAATCTCAGGACAAGAAGCCAAACTACAATAAAAGAAGGAAAAGCTTCCTAAATTTACGTGATGGGAATTAAGGAACTAAGGTTTTAACGTATACTCACCAGCAGCAGGAGCAGCAGAACCTGGTCCAGCTGAGACTGCTACAGCTCCACCAACTGGCATGCTGGCAAGTTTGCAGTTACCTGTAAGGAACAAAAGGGTGGAGAATAGTAATTAAGCACTCAGAGTAAACCTGGCCCTGCAAATACTGCAACATGCAGAACCAAAGTTATGTAGTAAGATGGCACCTAGTCAATATGGTATATGGACATGTCTATGATAGGATGAAATGAATGAGAAAAAAATATATAAAAATACATAAGGGATGTGATTACAGGCTAGCCTCTGACAAATTAACCCACACTAGCCACTTGCAAGGAACAACAAGTTGCCAGGTGTTTGTTTAAAATACAGCACATTCTACAACAAGATTCCAGAGTTTAAGACTGAAATGCTGGGCAGCTAGACTACCAAAAAAAATAAAAATAAAAATCAATCTGGTGTTGACAATAGTTTTGGGCAGAATTTTTTTGCCTACAAAATCCCCCAAAGCTCTCTAAATCCATATTAAAAAGTAAGACATCAACAGCAAGCAAACTTTACCAAAGAAAGAAAGGTATCCTTCAAGAAGAGCATTTCCAATATGACCTCTGCTAGGTCCTGTCTAGTCTATATTGTCTACAATGTGCTACAACCTTGGACTTTGCAGGAATGCAGCACTGTTTGGGAATATGATTAGATTCCCATGTATAGAAGACCAAACAACATTTTAGCTGTTCCAAGGAGTACTGTGTAATAACCAGGCCCCTCCAACACAGTAGGAATTACATTACAGATGGGGACCTTTGAGATTGGTGAACTCACTTCTGCTTAATGTCTCCAATTTCTGGAAAGTTAGCTCTCTGCCTTTTCTCTTGTGAATACTGAGATTCCCTCTGCTTTCAAAGTTTGCTTACCCAGTCTTTTTGCTTGTACTCCATTTCTAAGAATCAATTTCTAAATAATTCCTTAGGATTTCAGATTCCTATAACTAGCAAAATAAACATGTTTTATAATCATGTCAGATATTCTAGGAAGCCACATACTGTAGAACCTCAGTTACAAACATCTCAGGAATGGAGGCTGTTTTTAACTATGAATGTTCATAACACTGAACAAAACATTATGGTTCTTTCAAAAGTTTACATCTGAACACTGACTTAATACATCTTTGAAACTTTACTATGCAGAAGAAAGATTTTGCTTTCCCTTTTTTTAGAATAGTTTATGTTTAACACTGTACTGTATTTTTTTGTTTCTTTGTTTTTTATTGGGTCTCTGCCACTGCCTGATTATGTACTTCTGGTTCCAAATGAGATGTATGGTTGACTGGTCAGTTCATAACTGAGATTCTACTGTATTTCTAAAATAAAATTATTCCATCAGCAGTCAACTAAATTATTTTAAGTCTGTTGGGTAAGTGCATGCATAATGGCTCTCTCAGATCTTTATACAACATTCACAGAAGTAGCTAATAACTGCTGTACTTACTGATAATCATTAAGGCCTGATCCTGTGAGCACTTAAGCAGATATTTTTGTAACTTTACTCACACGCTTAAGTGTTTGAAGGAATGGGGATTAAATCATTAGAGCTTTGGGCTACTTGAAGTATTCCACATGCTATCTAAAAACAACGTATTTGGTCAGAGCAAAATATTCCACAAGTGGAACATTCAAATTATTGTGCCTTTCTAAATTCATATTTATTCATTTTGCACTGAAAATAAAATGTGATTTTTCACTTCAGTGTTCTCTCTCAATAAGATTGATCATTTCTAGGTCTCCCTGAAATAAAAAACAGAAGGCTTGTGAATGAAGTGTTTAGTTCATGAAGTGACTTCTCTGCAAAAGAAAGTTCAAGAACACAATTGGGTAAACCAAGGACTACAATTTAGAATGCTAAAGTCTGGCTCATTCTCCCACCTAGCAACATGTCCAGAAAACTCTTGTTACGGGCAGACTAACTGTAAACTCATATTTAAGAGCACTTTCCAGTTTAAATCTGGTCCACAAGTGAAACCTAGCAGGTACTGGCACTGACCTGCAGGCATTAGGATGGACCCCTACCCATTATATGATTTATCTCAATTTGTATCTTAATTGAGAGCCCTCTAAAGCAAGTCTGATTTAATGAAGAAAAAACAAAATGAGGAAAAAACAAAATCTGGTAATTCTCTGCCCTTAAAGGTCTTTAAATTAATAAATGAACTAGAGAGGCAATCATCATGAATGTCACCCCTATGCCAACGCCATGAGATTTTACTTACCCTGAGCAATGACATCCTCTATATTGTTTCCGTTCAGTTCACCAATAACCTATGGAAATTACATACAAAGTATTAAAACAAATTGTTTGAATAACACTTAAAACAGCTTATCAATCAGGCTTCTGTGCAATACCACCTAACCAGCTGCTTGTAAGATTCCATCTTGCCCTGTTTCTCCTGAGAAACAATTAAAGGTTTTTTTTAAAATAACTTTAAAATTTAATTTTAAAATTGACAACTTGTTAAGACTAAACTTATGACCTATTAAAATAATTTAAATAATTATAAAAATAGTATTAAGTAGTACATGTTTGCTGTTGGAGGTTTTAAAGAAAGTTAACTCACTGAACTGGGGAAAAAGCACTGGTTAAGCACCAGGAACCAGAGTTTGTTGAAGCACTAAACCAGTTTTGACAGTAGGAGCCTCTCTCCAGAGAATATTTTCTTCATTTCACTTTATTCCCCTAGTTCAGATCAATGACTAGTTCATTCAAAGTTAAGAAACCAATTGGGAGCTGAAGAAGCAGGAAAACTTGTTCTCTTCTTCCAATCAATGAATAAAAGTTAGGTGTGATGATGAGATCTACTAGTTCTAAAAATAAGGACACAGTGACCAGAAATAATCAGTTCAATTCAACAACTATAGATAATATTTCCTATGTTTAATAAATCAGTTTTAACTGCAAAACATGTTTTGATAAACTTTCTTCCTTAGGTATCAAGCATATTCAAGATATTTTTGATAAAATAAAACTTAAATGCTGTTTTTGTGTTTTTAAACTGAATTTTAATTTCCATCCAAATAGAGCCACAAGTAAAACATTAATCTAGTAAATAAAAACTGTGTCATTCATCATTTTCTAACATAAAAATAAATGCAAGTTGGGCTATATAACTGCTTATGTAAATATAGTGTGTCCACATAGTTAGCAAAGAGCAGGACCAAATTTAGTATAAAGCCTTCTACAAGTCACAAAACAGACCCTCTGCAATGGTTTGTTAGGCATTTATGAGACCGATGCTGTACCCGCTTCCATGTGCGCACTCTGCAGCAGGGATCCTGAACCAGCATCCTAAGTGATGTGTGTTCCTCAGTACTCTGACATATGCTAAAGCCCAGCTGATCATTTCAGCTTTTCACTGGAATGGAAAATTTTACTATCAAAGTTGGAGTCCAGGCTGGGAAAGATTAAACAGGAAAACAAACTGCTACCATCTCAGAAACAAGCATTAAAGGTCAAGGGTGCTGCAGCTTCTCCAGGTGTGTTTCAGCTATTGGATAGCAGTGCAGGATAATGGAGAGCCACAAACCAATGTAAACAATGGAGGCAAGATTCTAAAGATAGGAACTATAATGTCAAAAGTACATTGCAGCTCAGCGATAGCAACATATCTAAACAACATTTTTCAACAACTGATCTCCTGCTCAAGTGAAGCATGCAATATATGCATTGCCGTGTTTGTGTTTATTTACTCTGAAAGATGCGTTTGAAGAGTCCTCTAGAGTTATATTGGAGTAAAATCCAGTCAGTGTTAACAAATACAGATAAGTCAATGATGACAAGAACAAATTCCAACGTAACATCGTGGGAAAGGGATGATCAGTGAAAGAGGTTATGAAGGCCCTGGAAACCATAATAAAAAAAAGTGTCAATTTGAAACACACAACTGAATAAGAACCTCTATTTCAGAGTGCAGAACTATATCCTAGTACTGCATGGATTCTGGTTGCACAGAACTAACCACTTTGTTGGTTGGCTTTCTGACGATTACAACTATCCATCTGAAAAACCTAGTTTCCAATATCATCTCTCAATGCAGCTCTTGTAATATCTGACACACAGTGTCTGCAAATAAGATGATTTCTTATTGGAAAAAATATTATAGAATTTCATCAATTGTTTTCTTTTCAATGCCCTTTAAAACACACAAAGAATGAAAGCTCCACCACATTGAGAAGTATTTAAATCTCTCCTCGCTGACACTAACCCTGCAGAATCTTGTCTGTTTTTTCCTAGATATTGTATCATCTGGGTATCTCTCATTTACTTCCATGCCATTGCAGGGGTCTCAGACATTGGTCCACCTCAGTGTCTCCTATGCTCTGCCTGTGGCACACAATAGTTTGTCTCCATTTTTTGAAAGACAAACCAGGCTGTGCCATGGCAGCGCTTTAAGGTGCCATGTGTAGTTGCAGCATAATGCTGGGAGAGAGCTCTCCCAGTGCTTAAAATAAATAAATAAATAAATAAACCCACCCCCACAACCCACACACACCACACCTCCGTGAGCGCAGCTCCCAGCGCTGGTGCACTGTCTACACTGGCACTTTAGAGCGCTGCAAGTTTGAGTGCGGGGGGGGGGGGGGGGGGGGTTTTTTCACACCCCTGAGCGAGACAGTTGCAGCACTGTAAAGTGCCAGTGTAGACAAGCCTTAAGTGTTTCCTAATATCAAACCTAAACCTCCTTGGGTGCAAATTAAGCCAATTACTTCTTGTCCTACCTTCAGTGGATATGGAGAACAATCACAGTCCTCTTTATAAAAAGAACATAGCTGAAGACTTATCTAGTTCCCCCTTTTCTTCTTAAGATTAAAGATGCCGAGCATTATTTAAGCTTTTCTTCATAAGTCAGATTTTCTAAACCTTTTAACATTTTTGTAGGTATCCTCTGGACTCTCTCCATATCTTTATGGAAGTGTGGCACCCAGAATTGGACACAGAATTCCAGCTAAGGCCTCACCAGTGCTGAGTAGAGCGGGACAGTTATCTTCTCAAGTCTTACATACAATGCTCCTGTTAATACAGTCCAGAATGATATTTGCCTTTTTCACAACTGCACTATTCATTCAATTTGTGATCCACTACTGTATAGCAGTGGTTCTCAACCAGGGGTATGCAAACCCCAGGGGGTACGCAGAGGTCCTCCCAGAGGATATTTGCCTACTTTTACTACAGGCTACATAAGCACTAGTGAAGTCAGTACAAACCTAAAATTTCATAAAACGACTTGTTTATACTGCTCTATTTACTATACACTGAAATGTAAGTACAATATTTATATTCCAATTGCTCTCTCATTTTTACTGTATAATTATGAAAGTAAGCAATTTTCAGTAATAGGGTGCTGTGACACTAATTTTTGTCTGATTTTGTAAGCAAGTAGTTTTTAAGTAAGGTAAAACTTGGGGAAACCAATCAGACTCCTGAAAGAGGTACAGTAATCTGGAACGGTTGAGATCCACTGCACTATAACACCCAGATCCTTTTCAGCAGTACTGCTGCCTAGCCCAATTATTCCTCATTTTGTATTTGGGGATTTGAGTTTTCCTTCTTAAGAGCAGTATTTTGCCCTTGTTTTTATTGAATTTCATTTTATTGATTTTAGACTAATTCTCCAAATTGTCAAGGTCATTGACAATTTTAAGACTGCCCTCCCAAGTGATGGCAACCCCTCCTAGCTTGGTGTCATCTGCATATTTTATGAGCATACTCTCCACCCCATTACCCAAGTAATTAATTCATCATCACATTATCAAATCCAGAGCACCTCCAGTCATCACAAAGTCCTGGCAAGTGATAGAAGAATCACACCCATAGTATTCTTATTTTCTGGAGACTGGATGGCTGAAGGAATTGTTGACAGGATAAGAAGTTTAGTTTTCTGCTTCAAATCCATCTTGAATTAGCAGTAACTGAAAATTATCACCTCCTGATGGATGTGTTAAAAAAAAAAAGTTTGACTCTTTCTGGCCAATTTTCTAGCAGATAAGAATCCACATAGCAAGAACTGTGATTCATCATCATGGTTGGCAATCTTGGCAAAGAAGCTAAGGACTAAAATAGGCATGGAGACTCAGTTAATATTGCTATAACACGCAGAAGCCCCAGTTAAGCTTGAAACACAATGGTGGAAGTATTGCAGGGAAACATACTGCCACTGTTCATGCTGTACCTATCCTGGATACAGGAAACAATAAAACTGATACGCAGTTATAAGCACTTCCAAGTTACATGCTATTGGAACTAGGTGCCTTCTATAAGCAGCTCAGACACTGGACCATCTGACTGAAGTAAAGCTTCAGAAAAGCAACATGGTAAATTAAAACACACATTGCCATGAGTATGACTTCGTTAAAATCAGTGTTAGGGGCTGCAAGGGTCATCTAGTCTAACCCCCTGCCAAGATGCAGGATATGTTGTGTTTAAACCATCCAAGACAGAGGGCTATCCAGCCTCTTTTTGAAAACCTCCAGTGAAGGAGATTCCACAACTTCCCTAGGCAGTTTGTTCCATTGTCCTACTGTTCTTACAGTTATGAAGTTTTTCATGAGATTTAATCCAAATCTGCTATGCTGTAGGTTGAACCCATTACCTCTCGTCCTGCCCTCTGCAGCAAGAGAGAACAACTTTTCTCCATCTTTTGTATGGCAGCCTTTTATTTATTTGAAGACCGCTATCCTTTTGCTACCTCCAAGATCACAAACCTTCCTGGAGGCACTGCTGAACCAATGTTTACCTTTGAACAGAAAGGGGGTGGGATCCGGGAACCATATGTCACCTGCATATCCCAGGTGGACAAACATTTCCCATTGCACAGCAGTACATTGGTGGCCCAGGGTATAGATGTGTTGCTTGGAAACCTGCAATTATAGGAAATCCTCCATTACTTGCTACTTACAAATTGATAATAACATGTGCCATGGTTAGACTGAGTCAGAACATGGTATTATGCAGAGTTAACACCTGTCTGATCCAGGAAAAACCCTCTAGTAGCAACTTGGGTTTGTAAAGTTTCTTTTTTCATGACAAAGTTTAAAACGGAAATCTACCTCAAAAATAAAAAAACATTTTATTTTAGATTGAAAAGTTCAAAGTGAAAATAATTTTATCAAAAAAGTTCAAACTTCACAAAACAATCTGATTTCTTCAAATAATTTGTCAAAACCAAGTTGACAAAAAAAGTGTTGCTTTGCCCAGTTCTAATTGGAAGAATAAACTTGCAACCTTGCAATGTTTGTAAAAAAGAAACAAGCAAACATTCATTTGAGGACAGAACTGCACCTTAAATTTAGGAAGTGAAATAGAAAAAAAATGCAATGTTGATTAGTACATCTTTGTTCTTTGACAAGCCTGCAAATAAACCAAGTGCAGTTTTGCTCTGAAGCTGCAAAACTGCTCTGTGGGGTTTATTCCTGCACTAAAAACTGGTCAGATTGGTTCGTGACCGATTTGATGCATAACATTTTTTGATGGAAAATATTTTCATTATTGTAACCCTTCTGCTCCTCTGAGTTGGCAGCAACAAGGGCCAGGTTCAGTATCTCTGGGTTCCGTTTCAATAACGCAATGCAACACCGGCTTGAGCCCCCACCCAGTGACCTGGGACAATTACATACCACCCCCCGGGTGCCTCTAGGAGGCAATACTTTCCCTCTCGCAAGCACAGAGTCTGAGTGTAACAAAAGCCTTTTAATAAAGGAGGGAAACAATGCGACATTATGTTGGGGAAACACCACAAACAGGATTCATAACACAAACCACAAGCAAAAGACCCACCTCCAAGTAAGTTTGGCAGTGTCCTTTTCCCCTCAGGGTCTTAAGTCCAATCACCCCAAAGTCCAACAACCCAAAAGTCTCTGTCTCTGGTCAGTGCCACCCCAGAGTTCAAAAGTTTATCTGCAGAGTTTTACCCTCCCAGCCTAGGTGGAAATGGGGGGGGGGTAGGTACACGCAGGGTGTTAAGGGGCACCTTACGTGGTCCAGGGCTGACTGCCCCACCACTCTGTGGAGTTCTACTGCAGCCTTCACCATGAACAGCTCCGCTCTACCAGCCGCTCCTCCAGCTGTCCCCACAAACTACTCTGCTGTTCCGTGGGCCACTCCAACCATCTCACAAACTGCTCCACTCTGCCAGCCACTTAATATATCTTCAGGCTCCCCCACTAGTTAATACAGCACTCAGTGATGTCAGCTCAGTAATTTTAGCTCTTTTAGTGATTTCAGGTTGTGGTAGGGGAGCCCCAGTGCTGGTACACCATTGGTCCAAAGTGAGTTTAGCTCAGCAGTCTCTAGCTAGACTTAGCTCTGCTATTCAACAGCGAAGAGAGAAGATGGTGCAATTGGTGTTCCAGGCCCTCAAAGGGGGTTCCATACCATCAGGTATGCATACCTCTCTCCATTCACTGCGTTTTGGACCATGTCTCTTGTCTAGCAAGTGCTACTTAGCTGATGGTGAGACTCTGTCATAAAATAGTTTCATTGTCCTTATTCACATAATCAGGGTAACAACACTTTATTCCTCCTGCCCCAATAACAGAGAAACTGGGGATCCCACAGCTGCCAAAGTGACCATTTTGGGCTGCCATGGGCTCATGCGAGGCGAGGCGGGTGTACCTATGCAAACGAGATCAGCCCCTAAAGTTCTTTTCCACACTCACCATAATTCACCACCAGATGTCAGGGTAGAGCTCATCCTGACTCTGCTTACATTATAGTGGAGTATTTTTTAAGCTACTAAAGTTAAAGACTTTTTTAGACAAATTTCCATTTTAAAGGTTTGTCATGGAAAAAGAAGCTTTGTGAAAAGCTTGGAATGAAAGAAAAAACTTTCATTACTACATTTTCAGCCAGCTCTATTCACAATGATTTCCAGAGAAAGTTTGCTCACTTTACAAGTAAAAGCTGCTTTTTCTAACTGCCAGCCCTACAAACCAGAACTGCAATCAGCAGGTCCTTCCTGGATAATACATCTTGAATAAAGCCCCATTGTCAGACATTACTACACCTGTGCAGCTCCCCTAGCTTCAATTGGGTTATACAGATAAACTTGGAGCAGGAGACTTGACATGATAATTGGAATTTAATTAACAGTCTGTAGATGATGCATGAGCCAGGATAGAATTCAGCTCCTGCTCTCAGCTAGGTAGGCTCTGAAGAGTTAACATTAATTTTGAACCCTGAAGTAAACTAAACAAAGACCTGTTGAATAAGAAAGTAGCCATTTTATATAGGTCTGTTTCAGAGTACAACAACAACAACAAAAGAAAAAAGAAGGGGGAGCATAAGGACCGTACAGAGTGGTCTGATGGCAGCATGAGCATGTTTCCTTGTGCAGGGGCACAGGACTAGAGGAGCAGAGTTTTGTGGGAAAATTGAAGAGACCAAAATCCAGCTCTACTGGTATTTGCTACAGCTGCTTTAGCATCAGAGCACCTATTGACACCCTAGGAAGTGTCAAATAAAATGACTCCATAAATGAGATGTAGAGAAGAAGCATTTTGACCCCTGAATAGTGAATAAATACCTGTAAATAAGCCACTTGCAGCTGAAGAATAGGTACAAGGGGTTGCACTTTGTATGTCAAATAGATTGAAAGTGGGCTTGGAAAGAGTTTAAAGCAGAAACCCATACAGCTTATGTGTATTAACAGTGCACCTAGACCAGGGGTTCTCAAACTAGGGGTCAGGACCCCTCAAGGGGGCACCAGGTTATTACATGGGGGGTCCCAAGCTGTCAGCATCCACCCCACACCCCACTTTTCCTCCAGCATTTATAATGGTGTTAAATATATAAAAAAGTGTTTTTAATGTGGGGGGGGCATCACACTCAGAGGCTTGCTGTGTGAAAGGAGGCACCAGTACAAAAGTTTGAGAACCACTGACCTAGACAATCAGACAAAGCACTGGTCTTTATAGGTAACACCAGATAGCCCTAGAATCTAAGGGTACATCTACACTACAGCGGGGAGTCGATTTAAGATACGCAAATTCAGCTACGTGAATAGCGTAGCTGAATTCGACGTATTGCAGCCGACTTACCCCGTTGTGAGGACGGCGGCAAAATCGACTTCTGCCGCTTTTTGTCGGCGGCGCTTACTACCACCTCCGCTGGTGGAGTTAGAGCACCGATTTGGGGATCGATTGTCACGTCCCGATGGGACGCGATAAATCGATCCCCGAGAGGTCGATTTCTACCCGCCAATTCAGGCGGGTAGTATAGACCAGACCTAAACCTGACATCCAATGGTGGGAACATCTTACCCTATTATCACGATCTACAAGCCAGGACAATGGTTTAATAAAACCAAACCAGGCCCCCATAATATTGATATGAACNCTGCTTTAGGAGGGGGTGAGCCAACAGGTCCATGCACGGTGCACCAGTGTGTCTGCACATGTGGCCAAGCAAAGCTGCCTGTTTCCCGCTTCCTCAAGCCGCGAGCAGCTGCCTGGACCAGCCGGGAGGGGCCGGTCCCCGGGACGCTCCACAGTGGGCTGCAGATCGCCCCCCAGGGACTGTCCCTTTAAGAGCGGGGCAGGCTCGGGGCGCTGCCGGGTGCAGTCCCGGCCCCGTCTTCTCTCGCTGGGTAAGAGCTGCGCGGGGCCCCGCTCCCTGCCCGCGGCCACGTGGGGCTGGGGGGGAGTAAGGGGGCAGGAGAAGCTGCTCCGCGCCGCCTCCCAACTTCCACCAAGTGCGCGGGGGAAGCGGGGCTCGGCAGCCCCGGAGCAGGAGCCCGCTCCCCTGCCCCAGGCAGCGGCGGGAGGCGGGGTGAAGTGGGGCAGCGTTAAGGCCCCCCCCGGGCTCTGGCTTTGCCCCCGATCCCCGCAGCCGGGCCGGGTGGCGGGGGATACGAGGGCCCTGTTCTCGGCCGCTTGGCGTTTCCTGTGTCCGCGGAGCAGATGGGGCCAAGTCCCGTCCCGCCCTGCTGGGGCTGATGGCTGAGCTAGTTTAGTTCCCTCCCTCCGAAATTGGCCTTGCCTCTCCCAGCTGCCTGCGTCCCCTCAGCCTTAGGTGAAGCTGCGCTGGGTGCTCCTCCCCCAAGAGTATGGGGCTAAACTCCCCATGGCTATGGGCCTTGCCTAGGGCAGTGATTCTCAAACTTTTGTACTGGTGACCCCCTTCACATAGCAAGCCTCTGAGTGTGACCCCCCCCCTTATAAATTAAAAACACTTTTCAATATATTTAACACCACTATAAATGCTGGAGACAAAGCGAGGTTTGGTGTGGTGGCTGACAGCTCGTGACCCCCTCCCCATGTAATAGCCTTATGACCCCCTGAGGGGTCCTGACCCCCCGTTTGAGAACCCCTGGCCTACAGAGAGTCACATTCTATTCCTGGTTCTGCCATCGACCTGCTGGATGATTTTGGGCAAGTTGCTTCTCGCCCTGTGCCTCACTTTCTCCTTCTGTAAAATGGGGCTAATGGTACTGACTTCCTTTGAAATTTAGGGCTTAATGTTAACACCTGTGTAACTACTAGCAAAGTAGAATGCATTTTGCATTCATGTAATTGCATTTTGCATTCAAACTACATGGGTATATCAGAGGTTTTCAACCTGTGGTCCATGCAACTCTGGCTGGGCTTGTAAACTATGTCTAACATTTCAAACACAGTCTGCACCTCCTTTTGTAGGGGTTTGCAAATGAAAAAAGGTTGAAAACCAGTGGTATAGATGACCACACAAGGTGAAGGGGACAAGGGAGAATTTATCCCACATTGGTCTTTCCCTCTTCTCCCACCCCGATAATGTGGAAGGCTGTGTGTGCTTCCCCCATGGCACTCCTGGTCCCAGCTAGTGTATAAATGTGGTGACCCCTCCGCCCCCACATCACTGCATAGTTACATCACAAGTTGTGTTTCCTAGTCCTTGTGTTGATGTGAGCCAATCCACCTCTGCCTTTCTCTTCTCTGCAATTTCATCCCATTGCTCCTAATTACACAGTCAGTATGGCCTATTTGATCTAGGGTGACCAGATCACCCAAGTCAAATATCGGGACGCGGGGGCAGGGGGATGCGGGGGTGTGTGGCGGGGGGCGGGGCCAAAAAAAAAAAGAAAACGAAAAACCCTTCCTCCGCAAGGGCTGGAGGGAGGCCCGGGAGACTCAGGGGAAGCGCGGGGCCGGGGTGAGTGAGAGTCCGGCCTGGCCCCGAGCAGGCAGGACTCAGTTGGGTGGTAAGGAGAGGAGGGGGGTGGCCCGTGGGGCCAGGCGGCGGCTGTTCTCTCCCCCCCCGGGCAGCGGGACTCGGGAGCAGCCGCTGCTGCAGCTCCCACTGCCGCGGGGGAAGGAAGCGGCCATGGAGCTCGGCGGCTGCGGCTCTGGCGCCCCCGAACCCCTGAGCCGGGGCCTGCTGCGGGGACCCAGTAGCGCGCACGCTGCGCCCAGCCCAGCCCCTGGCCAGTCGCGTCTGGGCTGCTGCCCAGCTGGTGCTATCGCGCGGCGGCCGCGGAGTGGGGGCAGCAGGCCCCAGCCCCCTCGTCCTGCTCGGGTCCCGCAGGGGAACGAACGGGGCTGGGCTGCCAATGCCTCCGCCCCAGGGCCGCCGCGGGATTGCACCAGCTGGGCAGCAGCCCAGACGCGACTGGCCAGGGGCTGGGCTGGGCGCAGTGTGCGCGCTACTGGGTCCCCGCAGCAGGCTCGGGGGGTTCGGGGGCGCCAGAGCCGCAGCCGCCGAGCGCCATGGCCGCTTCCTCCCCCGCGGCAGTGGGACCTGCAGCAGCGGCTGCTCCCGAGTCCCGCTGCCTGGGGGGGAGAACAGCCGCCGCCTGGCACCGCGGGCCGCCCCCCTCCTCTCCCTACCACCCCAACTGAGTCCTGCCTGCTCAGGGCCAGGCCGGATTCTTACTCACCCCGGCCCCGCGCTTCCCCTGAGTCTCCCGGGCCTCCATCCAGCGCTTGCGGAGGGAGGAGGAATGGTGAGCCCGGGGAAGAGGCGGGGATTCGGGGAGGGAGCCAATCGGGGGAGGAGGAGGCGGAGTCGGGGGGGGGGGCGCGAGCACTTCCGGGCTCCAGGCTCCGGCGGATTTCCTTGTTTGTCCAGTGTCCCGACTGCACGTTGGTCGGGACGCGGGACAAACAAGGAAATATCGGGACAGTCCTGATAAAATCGGGACGTCTGGTCACCCTATATTTGATCATGTACTGGCCTAGGACTTAGGCACAGAACTCAGGTCTCCTGGCTTTGCCCTTGGCCTGCTGGGTGACCTTGGGAAAGTTGCTTTGTCTCTCTGTGCCTTTGTTTCCCTGTCTATAAAATGGGAATAATGATACTGATCTCCTTTGTAAGGTACTTTGAGACCTACTGATGAAAGGTGCTATAGAAGAACTAGGTATTATTATCCTAAGCAAGCCTTCTCCTTTGATTACACTCTTTACATTTCTGGAGATGACTCTGTTTTCTGGCTAGATGGAGGGGATGCACCAAGGTGGCTGTTCTACCTCATTGCTATACCTGGCACATAGCTGATCTGCCACTGCTAGCAGCAAATATCTCCAATGGCCAGTGATAAGACACTCGATGGGGAGGGCTCTAAGTTACTACAGAGAATTCTTTCTCAGTGTCTGGCTGGTAGGTCTTGCCCACATGCTCAGAGTCTAACTGATCACCATATTTGGGGTCAGGAAGGAATTTTCTCCTTGGTCAGATTGGCAGAGATTCTGCGGGGGTTTCACTTTCCTCTGCAGTAGGGTGACCAGATGTCCCGATTTTATAGGGACAGTCCCGTTATTTGGGGCTTTGTCTTATATAGGCTCCTATTACCCTCTACCTCCTGTCCCGATTTTTCACACTTGCTGTCTGGTCACCCTACTCTGCAGTATGGGGTACAGTCATTTGCTGGTTTAAATTAGTGTAAATGGTGGATTCTTTGTAACTTGAAGTCTTTTAAATCATGATTTGAGGACTTCAGTAACTCAGTCAGAGTTCAGGGGCCTATTACAGAAGTGAGCAGGTGAGGTTCTGTGGCCTGCGATGTACAGGAAGTCACACTAGATGATCATGATGGTCCCTTCTGGCCTTAAAGTCTATACCAACTGCCCCTAAAATCTGTAGTGACATGCTGTGTGTACAATCCCCATGCATCTTGTTGCGGCTGGAAGATGCTGTGTTTATAAGCTTCTTCTAGCCAGGCTCTGCAGAGGCAATAGGGCTTCACTGTGTGCTCATGTCCCCTTTCAGAGCCTCCTTTCTCGTCATCACGGCTGCCTTGTGATGCTGCTAGTGCCTGCCTGCCTGGCAAGTCAAAACATGCTCCGGCCCCAGTGGACTAACAGCAGAAGATGGCAGAGCTGCCGGAGGTTGCGGAGGCTTTGGGAGAGGGCAGTTTGGTGACTGCCACACTTGAGGGCTGCCGCCTTGCAGACAGGGCCAGCTCTAGGTTTTTTGCTGCCCCAAGCAAAAAAAAATTTTGGCTGCCCCCCGTCCCGGGACTGGGCTCCTTGACGCACCCCCCTGCTGCCCCAGCCCTGAGCTCTCCCACCCACCCTGCTGCCCCAGCTCTGGGCTCCCTCATTCCCCCCCCCCATTGCCCCCCCCCCCCACACCTCCTGCTGCCCCAGCCCTGGGCTCTCCCCCCCCCTCCCCCACCTGCACCCTCCTTCTGCCGCAGCCCTGGGTCACTGGTAATTCGCTCCCACGGCAGGCCATTCAGCATGAATTTTAGATGTGCACAGAACACAGAGAGGATTGGTTCCCATATGGTTACAGAACTGTAGTAAAGTGGAACAATTTTCAGCTTGTGTGACTGGGGGATATCTGGATGCATATTATAAGACTGTCCTACATAAATGAGGAAAAGTTGAGGTGACTTTATTATTCTTTTCTTCCACTCTTTCTTGCTATGGGGAATTTGCCAATGCAATATCACTGTCT
Source organism: Trachemys scripta elegans (assembly GCF_013100865.1). NCBI lineage: Eukaryota > Metazoa > Chordata > Testudines > Emydidae > Trachemys > Trachemys scripta. The sequence goes on from NC_048301.1 coordinate 109,988,049, forward strand.
TCCTTTTAAACAAACAAACCAAACAAAAAGGCAATGACTGCTGAAAATAGCAATTCCAGTCCTAATAACCACTGGGAAGCATTTCTTGCTCAATTTTATCCTACTTTTTCTACAGCAAGTTACAGTGGATCAGTATATTTGATTTGGGAGAAATGAAGTAACAGCTGCCCAAACTGAGCTTGAGCACTCCTGAATTTTGAGGTGTTCAAATCTGGAAGGCAGGGGGGGAGGGGGGAAAAGGGGGCTGTGGCTCCGCAGGGGAGCACGGCAGCATGTATGCAGCAGTGTGTCTGGCGCTGCACGGAGTCAGATATGCTGGTCTGAGTGGCACGGTAAGGGGGTTGCATGGGGAGGAGGTTCGGGGGGGCAGTCGGGCAGGGAGAAGGGGGGGGTTAGATGGGTCAGGGGTTGGGGGGGCAGTCAGGAGACAGGCAGCGGTTGGATAGGCATGGGAGTCAGGGGATTTGTCAGGGGACAGGTAGGGGGTGGAGTCCTGGGGGGAAGTTGGGGCGGTCTCAGGAGGGGGCAGTTGGGGACAAGGAGAAGGGAGGCTTAGATAGGGGGTGGGGTCCTGGGGGGCAGTTAGGGGCAGGGGTCCTGGGAGGGGGTGATCAGGGGACAGGGTGCAGGGGGGGTTGGATGGGTTGGGGTTTCTGTGGGGGGCAGTCGGAGGGAGTGGATGGTGGCAGGGTGGGGCTACCCTCTCTGTGGACTGTCCTATTTTTTGAATGTTAAAATATGGTATCCCTACCCTTCAGAGTGCAGCTCTCCATTCATAGCAGGCTGCAGCATGAGGTCTCAGCTACCTCACTCCCTCTCCCTCTTTCCTGTTGGTAGTGGCCAAGGGAATGCTGGGAAATGTAGTTCTTTCCCTGCTCCAGGGCTGGCTCCATAGGCAGGGAGCTAACCAAGGAACTACAGCTCCCAGGGCTCCCTGTTGGTTCTCAGCTCCTATGCTTGATCCCTGCCGCCCCTGCAAATGGGCTGCCCCAAGCAGGTGCTTGCTTTGCTGGTGCCTAGAGCCGCCCCTGCTTACAGACAACAGGCTGAACCTGGATGTGTACCCTAACGGCTGTTGCCAGTTCCTCGAGCTGTTTGAGAAACGAAGGGAAGAGGTGGCCCAGGTGGAATTCCTGCGGCTGAACTGCAATGAGGCCCTCATAGACTCCACGCTGAGCAGCCTTCCTGTCCTGAAGTGCCTGAAGTCCCTGGTGCTCAAAGGTAAGACATGGAAAAGCATCCCTGCACATTCGTCTGGGCTTGGCTCTTTCCATCTGCTCCTACAGGATGGATGCGCTTTATGGTTTCCATTGTGCACTAGCGCCCCTTGCAGCGGCTTTGGGTCCGTTAGCCTTACGGGGAGCAGCATGCAGATTCAGCAAGATCCAGCACAGAGGCTGTTATTCTCATCCTTTGTTTCCACAGCTGCTGGGGACCAATTTCCTCACTTGATTCAGTCTGACAGGTGCAGCCTTTTATTTGACTGTCACTTGGAATGGAGACTGGTTGGATCTTTAGTTGTGGAGAGTGTGATTGAAATTATTTTTGGTGATTATTTCCCACCCCCTGTTCCCTTATGAGACGTAATGATTCCTTTCACTGTGTTTCCTTCTGCTGTACCTTTCTGAACAGACCCTCGTCCTGTGCCCTGCAGCACAGGCTGGGAACATGGTTTGAGAATGAACAGCAAAGAAACTAACTTATCAGGAGCACAAAAAGTATTGGAGTGGATATGCCTATGACTTGTAGCCCATGGCATGATGATATTCAGTAAATACCTGTTGACCGTTGTATTGCTTCTTTGGCTTCCCAGTTTTTGTATGCTAGGAGGCTGTGAATATGAATGGTGTGTCTTTAGTAATCTTGGAAAAATGTTGAACCACCCAGTCTTATGGGGGAAACTGTATGTGCATGTCAGAGAGGAAGGATGGTCCAGTGGTTAGGACACTAACCTGAGAATCAAGAGACCTAGTTCATTTCCCCTGCTCCACCAGAATGCGACGTTAGGCAAGTATCTCTGGCCCAGATCCACAAAGGTATTTGAAATCAAGGGAAGTTAGAAGTCTAAATACCTTTGTGGATCTGGGCCTCAGTTTTCCCATCTGTAAAATGGGCATATTAATACTTCCCTACCTCCACAGATTTATGCTATGAAGTGCTCAGATACTCTGAGTATCCTGAAAAAAAGCAGAAAAACTTGGTTCGCTAAGAATTCCTTATTTAAGCCCTACTATTTGCTAATCCAGGGTTTCTCAAATATTAATCTTTCTTCTATTGTACAACAAAAAAATCCAGTGATATCCTCTAATGTAAGCATTTAAAATTGCACTGCAGGAGGGTGGTGAGTAGGAGGGAGGGAGGATATTGGTACATTTCTGGAAGTGTGAATTTAAATCATGTGGCTACCACATTTTTTTTTTCCCTCTCCCACGAGTCACTTGCCCTGGTAGTCTCAAGCAAGCCAGAAATCTTTTGAATATGCTGGATTTGTTATTTGGAGCACACCTCCCATCAAACCTAGAATTGTTGAAGTTAGAGATGGGGAAAGCTATTAGACCATGCAGTCCCCCTCCCTGCCAGTACGGGTTATCACCGATGTGCTGCTGTCCAGGCTAGTTTTAAATGTCCCAAGCAGTGAAGCTTCTATCATTTCCCTTGGGGAAACTGTGCCACAGCCAAATATGGCTCTTTCTCAGAGAAATTTCCCCATCTTCAGCTAAAATTGCCTCTTTCATAAGTGCATCCTATAACTCCTAGTTCTCCCTTCTCCCACTGTGTACCAGATAAATCTCTCCTCTCCTCCTCAGCTGTTAAAACACCAAAATTTTAGGTGTCCAACATCCAGGGGTCAGATTGGACCAAAAAAAAGAATGACCGCTAAAACAGACCCCTCATACATACAGTGCAGATGCCCTGCTCCACAGAATTCCCCCCCCCCAATACAGAGCCCTCCACAACTGATACAGCCCATTTTACAGATGGAAAGACTGAGACACAGAGAGGTGAAGTTATACAGGTGACTCACCCACCCAGTGACAGTGCTGGGAATAGAACGCAGGTCTCCTGAGCCACACTTTAGTGCACTAGCCCTTAGGCCATGTATACATTTTGCTCTTGTAATCTGCGTGCACGCACCAATCCCTCCAGCCCACTGTTAACATTGTCCAAACTTCCAGTTTGCCATGCTGTCGATTTCAGAGGGAGCTGTATATGGCTATCTGATGCTAGTTTAGCAGAATCCATGTAACATGGACTCCTTTTTCTCTGTTTTTCCGTGCCCCCAGGTGGGCATGCCCAGGATGAATTGGGTGCTTGTCAGCAGGGTTCCCTGACAACCTTGCCACAAGATTTTGGGAGTCTGCTATGTCTCACTCATCTGGATCTCAGCTTTAATAGCTTCTCCAGGTTGCCCAGCTGCGTCACTGACCTTGCCAGCCTCCGTGTGCTCTTGGTGTGCCACAACAGCTTGGTGGAGCTGCCCGAAGACTTTGGCCAGCTCAGTAAGCTGACTTTCTTCTCTGCCATGAAAAACCAGCTCCGGGATCTACCACGGAGCATCGGGGAGCTGGCCGCGCTGCAGAGACTGGACCTGTCTGAAAACGCCCTGCAATCACTTCCCGACGAGATTGGGAGTCTGTATAACTGCATGGAGCTGGATCTCTCAGGGAATCAATTGATGGGCGTCCCTGATTCACTTGGTAAGAGGTGCACCCGGAAGAAAGAGAGAATGAACATTCCTAGCTCCTGACATGGAATGGGTGGGTTTTAGGGAGTCTTTGAAGAGGAAGACATGTAAAACCTAGCCTTTAAATGGGATTCGGTGTCTGTCACTGCCCCGCTTGCTTCATCACCCCCAAGCTGGGCTGTGGATCGGGAGGTATCTCTTACACGACTTGCTAGGAGCAGGATATTGTCTATATGGAGCCCTGTCAATTTAGTCAGTGAGCAAACCGGGCACTTTGACGATTCAGAAGACTCTGGGCCAGATCCTGAGTTGTTATAAATCAGGATAACGCCATTGCCTTCAAACTGACCTACACCAGCTGAGGATCCAGCCCTTTGGCAGCTAGGGCACTGGCTCCTGGCAGGATCCCAGCTTCTCTGCAGTTGCTGATGTGAGGCAACACACCGAGGGCTAATTATATTGATGGGTTGTTCGGTTTTAAATGACATCTGTGTTGAGTCCAGACCAATCCAGAAAGCCGTTCAGTGCTGGACTCTGAGATCTCAAACCTGTATTCTGAATGGGCCTATTTCCACAGCTTTGATTTTTGCATTACTATGCCCAGGTTTCTGCCGTGGTTGTTATATTGCCGTAGCATCTAGAAGCCCCAGGCATGGACCAGAGTCCCATTGAGCTAGGCTCTGTACAAACAGAACAAAAGGACAGTCCCTGTTCCAAAGAACTTACTGCTGTCCCAACCTGCTAATTCTCTGAACCCACGAGATTTGTGCCTCTCTCATGATTGAAATATATCCATGATTTGTGTGTGTGTTTGGGGGTCTGGTGCAGGCAGGCTGGGGTGGTGCTCTGGGTGCTTGCTGAGGGGAATTGGGGATGGATGTGTATGTTGGGGGTTGTTAGAATCACTACTCATGTATTTACCGAGTTGGGGAGGGAGCAATTTTTCTTCTTGTTCTAACTTGCAGCCAATTTGCAGTCTCTGCAGCAGCTGCATCTTCACAGCAATCTCCTGGTGACTGTCCCCGCATCCCTTGCCAGCCTTCCCAACTTGTCCAGGCTTGACTTGCAGAACAACTGGCTTCGCTCCATCCCCCCCGAGATCCAGCGCTCTCCCTTCGTGCACCTGCGGGGCAATCCGCTAGGAGAACCTGAGATCCCCCTGCAATCTGGTAATTGCGTCCCTGGCTTGACTGCATCTCAGACAGCTGCTCCCAGGCTCTAGCAAGTGTCACAAGCTGGTGTGTGAATGTGATTGTTGGAGATGAGGGGGAGAAAATGGATCATTATTCATATGGCATCATTGCAGGTATATTTGGCACTGCACAGACACACACAAGTGAGCTCCTCGCTCAGAGAGTTTATAATCTAAGTTAGATGTGGGCTTCCTTGTATTAGAGGGTGTATAAGGGAGAGGAGGCTATCCAGAAGTTCTGACACTAGGTTGCCAGTGTCTTCAATTACAGGCTGTGCTAGTTCTGTGGGAGGGATTCTAATTTTTTGAGTCAGTTCTAAGGTGTAAAAAAAAAATCTCTGGAGATGCTTTTGCTCAGCCTGATCATTGGAAAGGTCTTGCTGGTGATGCAGAAGTGGGGTTGTGGGAAAGTCAATGGGCAAAAGGAAGTCAGCCTCTTGGGAAAGTCCTCAAGCTGCAAGCAAAAAGATCCCGAAAAGCATCTGCTATTTAGATCATAAACAGGCAGCGGCGTATTATCGCCTAGGCCGACAAATTTGCAGGGGCGGCAAATTTGAGCACCCACGGAGAAGCTCCCCTGCTCCAGCTCGCCTCCTCCGTGAGAGTGCTGCCGCGTCCTGTTTCTCTCCCCTCCCTCCCAGCACTTGTGCTGGGAAACAGCTGTTTCACGGGGCAGGGAGGGAGGGGGGTACGAGGCACGCTGGGGAAAGAGGTGGGGCCGGGGCGGGGATTTGGGGAAGGGATCCAATAGGGGCAGGGAGGGGGCGGAATTGGGGTGGGACTGTGGGGAAGGGGTTGGAATGGGGGCGGGGCCAGGGGTGGGGCCAGGGGCGGGTGGGGCCAGGGGCGGGCGGGGCGGCAATTATGTCAGGGCTTAGGGGCGGCAAAATCATTAATCCGCCACTGTAAACAGGCAGAGGTAGGGAAGAGTCAGCGATGCCAGTACAGCCCGGCCAATAGCTGCTAAGTGCAGGAAAAGAGATGCATCAAAAGTTCACTGACCTCTGTCCATCCTCCCGTGGAACCCGATACAAAGCCCATGGGGGGGATATGGAAAATCTCGCACTGACTTCGCTGGAATTTGGATCCAGCCCCTGATGAGCACAGTGTTGCAAGAGAAATGCTCCTTTATCACCTGCACCCCTCAAATCAATGGACTGTCTGCCTCCAGCCTGCCTGCTACCCACCCCTGTTCACTTCTCTTCTTCTGATTCACTGCAGATGAATCCAGCTCAGGAGAGCTAGGAAGAGTGTTCCTTGTACCCAATGAGGACAGGTATTTCACGCAGTGTCTCTGTTATTTTTGTTACTATTTATTATTTTGTATTGCAGTAGCACTTAGATGCCTTAGTCAAGATTAGGGTCTCATTTTGCTAGGTGCTGTACATACACATTATTAGGGATAGTCTCTGCCCCAAATTGTTTCCAGTCCAAATAGACAAGTCAGAGTTTTACTCCATTACATGCAGGTCACGAGACACAGGAAAGCAAAAGTTTAATGGCGTGTGATGTCACTGGAAGACAAGGTGGGTGAGGAAATATCTTTTATTGGACCAGCGTCTGTTGGTGAGAGCAACAAGCTTTCACGCTACACAGATCTCTTCCTCAGGTCTGGGGAGTGTCACAGCTACATGCAAGATGGAACAGATAGCTTTTTAGCAAAAGTAGTTAGTGCATATTCTAAGGGACCAGTCACGTTGAAGTGGCCCATTAACACCCCTATAGTCATAGGATAGAAAGGGGGGTTAGTGCGTTACAGATTAAGTTGATCCAGTAAAAGACATGACCTCACCCACTTTGTCTCTCTAGTATCCTGGGACCCACACGGCTCCAGCAACACTGTATACACCAATGCGAGTCATTGCAAGATGTCATTCATGCATCTCTTCTTTTTCATAAGCTTTACTGTGACCCCCGATGGCTGCAAAGTCATCCTGGCCTGCGGCATCCAGTTTTACTTCCCCCCCGGGTGCTGCCACCTCCTCAGTAACGATCCATTTCCAAACGCTCTCGCCTGACCCGCAGTGGGTGAAACTGAGGCACCATGACATCCTGCTGAGTGAAGTCCTGGAGCTGCGGCCTCATGGGGTTGTATTCCAGCAGGTAAGAACACGTGAGGGGCAGGACGGGGCTGGGCAGAACTCTGTGTATTATAGCCCATCATGGGTCCATATGTGCAAATATGACGGGCCAGAAAATCCTTGTTTGTGACCTGAAAGGATCATGTTGTGGGGCTGCCAGGCCTCAGTATGTTGACTGCTGGGATCCCTGAACCACAAATCGCTGATTGTAAATAGCCCCAAGGATCAAATTTGAAAGGGATTCTCAGCACCAGGGCAAATCCCCAAAAGGCCAGTGTCTTCCCTCCAGCAGCACGCTGTCCCCGCACCTTCCCCATCCCTTCTGCTACGATGCAGGCTGTTCTCTCAATGAGAACCTCCTCCCTCCCAGCTCATGAACTCCTCCTAGGGGAAGAGCCGGCCCCTGGGGGTGATCTCCGTCTGCCAGAAAAAGGATTTGTGCCCGATTGATGGACGCTTACATGAGTAGCCCAGTAAAGCCAATCATGGCCAACAGGAGCTCACTGACCTGTGCATGGAAAATCCTCAGCTTTCTTGGAGGCCATTGCACAACATCCCCACCTGAGCATTGTCCGGAGCATAGTCAGGGAACTGGGGGCAGCGGTTCTGGCAGACTCTGGGGCTGGTGGGCTGCAGGAGTGATCAGTTTTCATAACCACCCCCCACTCTCTGCCTAAAGTCTGCCTGTGATGGATTGCACTTACTCCTGTGACCGTTCCCCAGTGTCTAGGCGTGGTGTTGCTGCTCTCATCAGCTCCCAACGCGCCTGGCAGGCTGTCAGCCTATCTCTGTGGGTCTTCTGTGGCTTGGCCGGGTCACGCAGCTCAGATCCCTTCTAGGGTACAGCCAACTTGGATAGAAGCAGTCCCTTGCCCTTCAGGGCCAACCATAAATCAAATGGTTTCTTACCCTTCTGGAGCTTAATTCCCTCCCCAGAATTAAATCAGCAGGGTTCTTCCTGAGCTCCACCCGCCGATTTGTGGCCAGCAATGGGCCCTGGCCCAGTGTGGTTCCTTTGTCTGTAGCCTAGAGAGCATCTCTCCTCACACCACCGTCTCCAGCCAGGAACTACCTTGCTAGCAGCAGGCAGCTCCTTTTCTTTTGGCCTTGTTTGGGTGTTGCTGGAGAAGAAGCTCTCCATGGTTCCCACAATGCCTGCTCCTGCGATGCTTCCCTAGGTAAGCCTAGAGATCTAGTGCTCACTGCTCTTTTCCTCTCAGAAAGCTGTTTCCAGGGGTGGTGGGTAGCAGAGCAGCGGGGAGTGGGGAGCACGGAGGCTTGCCATACCCCGTCACATTGGCCTCCCCTGCTTGCCCAGGTAAGAGAATGTCTCCAGAGTAAGGGTGCCGTTCTGTTGGTGTCTCATGGAAATGCCCTGTTGTCCCCTCCAGGAAGTGCAGATCTGGATGCCTTACACCTCCCCTCAGACTCTGCGTGAGCGAGAAGTGGTAGTTCGGACCTTCAGTGGGCAGAGCTGGAGCGACCTGCAAACCAAGGTGGAGCGGAGAGGAAAGACGAAGGTGAGCAGGTTGGATTAACTCCTGGTCATAGGCAGGAGATCTGACTTGCCCTGCAGCAGGGGGCAGGACTTGACTTTGTCCAGTCCCCAGGGCTCGCTTGGAAGCTTCTCATGAACCTGAGATGTGTCCAGTTGGTATAAAGGTATTGCACCTGTTGCCCTCATCTCTAATACAGAGGCATGGCTACTAGAGCAGGGGTTCTCACAACAAATTTTTTGATGGCCTCAGAGTGCGGCCACCAACTCTCACTGGTGGCCACACTGACACTTATACTTAATTAATGTTAGGAAAAACAATTAAATATGCACAAATTCACATCCAAATCATTGTAATGTGTATTTGTAGGGTTTTTTGACAGACTCAATAACAAAAATAATGCTGCCTCCCCTTTTGCCCTCCTGCCCCATCCAGGGTTTAGTGGATCCTTGGGCTTGCTGTGAAAAGTGATATTTGTATATTTGTTAATATCACAGCACACTTAGTAGCTACCTGGAAGGCTATGAAAAGTGATCAGTGATATTAACAAACATACAAGTATCACTTTTCACAGCAAGCCCCAGGACCCATAAAGCCCCGGATGGAGAGGCCGAAGGGGGAGGCAGCGGGGGTCCAAGGCAATGGGGCAGGGATGGATGCAAGGCCAGGAAAGCAGAAGGGTCCGGGTTGTGAGGGAAATGGATACAGGGCCATGGCAGGTAGTGGGGTCCAGAGGCGATGGGGGTAGGTGATGAATCCCACTGTTGCATGGCCAGAGCCAGGGCCTGGTGTCTGCTGCCCTGCGGCCAGGGCAGGGGCTCAGTGCCCGTGGCCAGAACCCGGAGCTGGGGACAGGAACTGCATGGCTGGAGCCAAGGATCACAGCCTGCTGCCACGCAGCTGGAGCTGTGGGTCAGCGCCCAGGGCTAGTGTCTGCACCGCACGTCCAGAGCCCGGAACTGGGTGCCGGAGCCCAGGAGAGCGTGGCTGGAGCCAGGAGTCAGCACCCAATGCTGCGTGGCTGGAGCCAGCGCTCGCTGCTACGTGGCCAGGGCCAGGGGTTGGCACCCAAGGTCAGCTCCCGCCACCGCATGGCTGGAGCCCGGGAACAGAGCTATGGGTCGACGTTTGCTGCCTTGCAGCTGGAGCAGGGGATCAGCACCAGGGGCTGGAGCCACGTGGCTGGAGATGTGGGTTGGCGCCTGATCTGTGCAGCTGGGACAGGGGATCAGCACCAGGGGCCAGGGCCGCATCGCTGGAGCCCGGGACCAGCGCTCGCCACCGCACGGCTGAAACTGGGGGCTAGAGGCCAACTGAAGCTCCACGGCTGAAGCCAGGGGTCAGCACCTGCTGCCTTGTGGACAGAGCCACGGATTGGCACCCAAATCCCCATGCTTGGAGCCCCGTTGCCCTGCGTCTGGGGCTGGGAGTTGGCCTGTGGCCAGCGCCAGCCACTGCGTGGCTGGAGCCGGGAGCCAGCGCCTGCCGCCACGCAGCTGGAACTGGGGGCTGGAGGCTGAAGCCCTGCACCTGGAGGCCAGAGCCAGAGTGGGGTCAGTACCCGGCACCGCGGTCGGAGCCCAGGGCCTCATTGCCAGGTTCCTGAAGTTCCACCACTGGAGCCTGCTGCTCAAATCCCCTCCACCCAAGATGGGTCAAGAACTCACCTTGCTCCTGCAGCGTTGTGCCCAGGAGCAACAAGGAGAAAGAGGGAGGGGCTGATGCTTTGCCCCCTCCCATCACCACCCAGGAGGCTGTCATGGCCGCATGAAAAGCCCCTGGTGGCTGCATTTGAGAAACGTTGTCCTAGAGACTACAAGCTCTGGAATGCAATTTTCCATCTCAATTTAGCATTGGACTGAAAGATCTGCTGGGCTGCGACCTCATCTTACTCCATGTTTTGTGAAGTGCTGTGGGGTACTGTGCTAAATTCAATCTGTGCTCTCCCTACCACCCTACCAGCAATCAATCCCAGGAGCACATGTGCTGCAGGTTCTCGTGTCCAAAATGTCTAGGCTGCTTCTGCAGTCTGTGCAGTGTGACTTATACCAGGAGTGGGGTATGAAAAGTCACCTCAAATGCCAGCTCTGATGGTGAAAATATCTTCTCAGGTGTTTAAGAAAATAGGCTTTATTGGTGGTGTTGCTTTGCATTTAAATGTGTGCAATACATCTGCATATATAGCGATGAAACATTATGAGCCATTGATTTTTTTTCAGTGACTCCATTGACTTCAACTGGTGTCAATCAATGTGTCTGAAAGATACTGTAACGTGTCACTCAGCTGTGTTTTCTTTGTTCCCCACCTTTTTGTAACAGAAGCACATGGCTTGCTGTAGTATCCCCACTTCTCCTGGTTCCTGGTCGTCTCTCGGCTCGTGGAGAATAAATGCAGTGTCCCATCAGAGGGGACTTGGAGCGTCACATTGCAGGTGTGTGTACGTGTTAAAACTAAAACACAAGCTGCTGGCCTCTGCTGGAGATGAGAGTAGGCAATAGGATACATGCACTAAATGAGAGAGAAGGATGGGCCAAGTATCAGCCTGGGAACTGGGTCTGACTTGGCTTTAGGCACATCACAGAGCCTCCCTGCCTCAGTTTCCCCCACTGTGAAATGGGCTTGGTCATTAGCTGTCTGGCAGGGATTAGCACTCACATAGGCCATATGTGAAGCATTGTAACTTGTTAGGTTTCTCCCAACAAATTTTTGGTGGCCTCAGAATGCAGCCACCTACTCTTGCTGGTGGCCGCTTGACAATTTTTCCGAAAAACTTAGTTAACTTTAGGAAAAACAAATAAATATGCGCACATACAAGTCCAAATCATTGTAATAATAAGGTGGTTTTTTTGCAGACTCAATAATGATAACAACGTACAGTTGTCTCTATTCTTCACTGGACCTAAACAGAATAGAAACACAAAGAAGGTGCTTTGCATGTTCTTGTCTTTTTGTTGCTGTTGTTTCTTTTGCTTTTTTGGTTGCTGTTTTTTGTTTGTTTAAGAATTGCTAGCTAGTAGGTCTGCTTCTGTGAAAAGTGATATTTGTATGATTGTTAATATCAATTTTCACAGCAGCAGACTTGTTAGCTAGCTGGGAGCAGTGAAAAGTGATATTAAAAAACATACAAATATCACTTTTCACAGCAGACTTACTCAGCCGTGGCAAGCTGGGGGACAAATTAAGCCTTGGATGGGAAGGTGGGTAGGGAGGCAGTGGGGGCCAAGGGTGATGAGGGGATTGGTGAGCCCAAAGACCAGCGGCCGGAGCCTGCTGCCTGCCACCACAGGGCTGAAGCCAGAAGCCTGAGCCCCACCGCCCACAGGAAGATGGGGAACTCATGCTGACTGTCTGCTCCTCTGGTGTTTGTGATTCCAGAGGGGGGAAGGGCCCGTCCCCTCCTTGCAGAGCCTCCCATCCCCTCCCTGCTCGTTATCGCCCAGGCGGCTGTGACGGCAAGAAAAGCCTGTGGTGACTGCATTTGAGAAACGTAGCACTTCTTGCAGAGGTAGGGCCTGGTTTAATACCCAGTGGAGTCAATAGGTGTTAGGTTGGGCCCTGAGTACCTCACTTCTCAGAGTGCTGAATGCCTGCAGCTGCCACTGACCTCAGCTGGTGTGCTGGGTGCTGAGGAGTTCTGCACTCATGCATTATGGCAATAATTTGCAATGTTCTTCCCTTTGTGTCCCCCACCTCCTGCCACATTCCCCAAGGCTTTGACCTTTCCAGGCTATAAATATATCTGGGCAGGTCACAGTCTGGGGCTTGTGGGACAGGGGAGTTGGCAAGACCAATCCTGAACCCTGTTTAAAAAAACATAAACAAACCTGTCTCTTTCCCCTCTTCCATACAACTGTCCTTGATACAGTCCTGGCCCCTCTGTCCTTCTGTGGGGAAGGCTGAAGGGGGTTCTGCTCAGAGCCCTGCTACCAAGGCTCTTGAGAAGCCAGCAGGCAGCACTGTCAAGGGACGTGCAGCTTTAGCCTCTTGCTCAGTCTCCAAGAACGAAAAGCATGACAGACCAGCTCAGCGAGTGAGATTCAGAGGGTTAAACTTTACTCTTATTCGTGCTGTTCTAACTCTGAAGCAGCCCCATTAAAGTTAGGGGGGTGGTCGTGGTAGCTGTTTAATTAAATGTGTGACAGTAGCACCAAGAAGACTCAATCTGGATCAGGACCCTGTTTGCCAAGTTTACACTAGTATAACTCTGAGCAGAATATGGTTCAGTGATTAGGATTCACACTCCCACTTGGCAGCCAGCCAGTGCCACTGAGTCAGGCCTGGCATTTGAGCCGTTGGGGCTTGTAACCGTGCCTTCTTGGGTCACAACTGAGAGTGCCAAATTCAGGACACAATGCTGAGAAATACGGCAGATACACTCCAAGACTGGTGGCTAATCCCTCATAGGATATACCAAACTGGCAACAAAAATAAACTTCTGTTTCACCACCCTGGCTAACAAGAAGTCATAAAAGCAGTTTCCTCAGGCATTCCAGTCCTTGTATTACCACTGAAAACACTAGACTTAGAGATGAGTGGTTCTTTAAAACCAATCTCTGCAAATAAAAGGTTGTTCTGATCCCAAAGGACCAGCCATACACCCAGGTCAATATATAACTTAGATCTTACCCAAAAATCATGCTGGTTCCAGTCCTTTAGTATCTAAAGGTTTATTCATAAAAAGAAAGAAAGGTGAGAGCTAAAATTGGTTAGAGGAATCAAATACATATAATTAATGAACCTCCTTGGTTCAGGCTTGCAGCAGTGATGGAATAAACTACTGGCTTGGTAAGTCAAGTCTCTGGCTGCTTCCAAATCATTGGAAAGTCCTCCGTCCATTGGTTAGAATGCTCCCATGGGCATAGTCCAGAGGTTTGGGCAGGAAAGAGGCAAAATGGAGGAGTTTCCAGGGCCTTTTATCTCTTCTGCCATGTGGCGGGAATCTCCTTGTTCTTACTCTTGAAAAGTACAGTAACAAGATGGTGGTTGGAGTCACATGGACAAGTCACATGTCCATGCATTTCACCTAGTCATTGCAGAAAGCCATTACCTATACTTCAGATGGAACATCTGTAGGACAGTCCATTCAGTGTAGATGGGTGTCTCCCATGGTCCATTGTCAGTTAAGTGTTTCTTGATGAGCCACTTAATTTGAATAGTCCCTCCAAGATGTGCTGGCTAAATACCTTGTGGGCTTAACCCCAGGAGCAAACATTTGAAATCCAGGTATAGAGCCAATACTCATAACTTCAAATACAAAAGTGATACATGCATACAGATAGCATAATCAGAACTAGCAAATTATAACCTTTTCATAGACGCCTCATTTGATGACCTTTGTACAAGATTTGTTGCAAATATATAACAGTGGTTGCAACAATGATCAATGTGGTCATATTTTAATCAGATAACGTCACAGGGCCATTGCCCTCTTTCTGCCCCAATGAACTCAGGTATTCAGGCATCAGACGTTAAGCTGATTTGATTATTGTTCAACCGCCAGGTGTTGCCAGTGTCGGCAGAGGACCTGGCAGAGATCACAGATGATCCAGAGTCCAGAGCTGGTCCCCTGCTCTGCCTCTCCCAGAATTCCACTGTGGATTTCCTCAGGCCAGTTAAAATTCAGCTCCCGCTACCTCCAGGGGTCACAGGTTAGTATATGCCCAGAAATGGCAATGGAAAGCTGTGCTAAAATCATACTACTTGGTAGGTTATTTTTCAATTTCCCCCAGGGAATTGATGTAATAAACTAAACTGTGAACAAACGGCACCTTTCAGGGTTTGTGCATTGGACCCTTTGTGTACTAAGCTTTGTGGTTAGGAACATCAGTAGTAGAAGAACTGTAATAAGCTGCTAATATATTCCACTGCTTTCTGAAGAGTGTTGGCGGGATAGGTCCTCTTTCATCATAAAGGAATACTGACACCAATGCCATCCCATGGAAACAAGATATTCCTCCCTTATTCCAGAGTAACGGCTCAAAAGAGGTTGGGGAGGTGGGCAAACACTTATACTTTGCCATCTACAGAAAATGCTTTCTTTTGATTTAATGCCTTCTGGCTCCCCAAATGCTTCACAAATATTACATGCTGTTTAAATGCACAAGAGTAAATGAAAGCAACGGTAAGGTTGTAAATTTGGTGCCTGATTCTGATCTCGGTGTGAATCATGAGTGACTCCATTGGAGTTGCAAGTAGAATCAGGCTTTCCAACGCCAGCAATTCAGGAAATGTAAAGATGTAGGTTCTAGCAGTGCGCAGAATATGGATTGATTATATTGTGAACCAACATCAGAGACTGACAAGCTGCTCTTTAGCTGCAACATTTGCCTAATAAAGGTGAAGCAAAACTGGACTGGGTACATCCTGGTGATGCTTGGGAAGTGGTCTTTTTTAATACAGGATCTAGACCAATAAGGGTGATCTCTGGTACATTTCACAACGTATTCATCAAAAATATTATGGCTGTTTTGGATTCCCAGTTCCCACTGATTTTAAGCAGTGCTTTAATCTGTTTTGAAAATCTCAGCCCATCATAGTAGCCAGGCTTACAATGTCTATGCTCCAGTCTTCAATAGTTGGTCATTTTTTTGGATTTGCATTTTTGTAGTACTAGCCTTTGAGCAATTATTAGTGCTCTGCTTACCACAGTTTTTCAGGTGCTTCTAGTTAACATCCATTAGGTTTAAAAGTACATGTTTAGCTGGTAACCCAATTTTATTTCATTGGAAAAAATTAACTCTGCAATTAAGTTCTGCCCAAAACATACACATTCCCAGAGCACACGGGTTAAATTAGCACCTGTTGAACCACAGCACCAGCATTTGTCCGACTTAGTGGCACCTGTTTTGAACAGTGAGGGAGTGATCCAAAGCATCCTCTGTATGATTTTCTGCTGGAATAATCTTAAATGAAGGTCCAGGGAAGAGTTTGAAGCACTGGCTAAAATTTGTTTCCATTGATGAGCAGACAGTAATTGGCCTAGTTCCTCCTCCAATCTATATTGAATGCAAATTTGCTGGCCAAGTGTGCATATAGTGTTGTGCCATAGGTCTTGGCAATTGGAGTAATATTTGGAGATACGAAAGCAGTTCAGGTGGGTCAGAGGCATCGCAGGTATCAAAGGCCAAACAGATGGGAGATGGTGTGTTTAAGTTGGATATATTGCCACTCCTTCTTAGACTCTAGATTGAACCTTTCTTTTAATATTGATAGTCAAAATCCCTTGCCTAATCCAGACTTTCCAAATGATGGGATTGCCTGCTAGAGTTTCAGGTTAGATAGAGACCCTGGTATGTAGAAGGGGGTTGTTTTTAAATTCAGTAGATTTGCTACGCCGGGTGTTTTTGTTTCCACAATAGCTGGTAATTGTTCTCTAGCGAATCGGTAGTAATGTGTGTGCAGCACCATGGGAAAGGGAAAGAGGAAAAGGAGCAACCAATTCTGCTTCCAGCTGGAGCCAGTCTGGGGCTCGACAGCATGAGGGAAGGAGCCACTGTGCTGCGTGGCTAAGAATGTTTGCCTGATGGTAAAGTTTAAAGTTGGGAAATCTCAAACCACGTGTTTTGACAGAATCATAGAATCATAGAATATCAGAGTTGGAAGGCGATCGGGGGAGGTCCCAGATGACTGGAAAAAGGCTAATGTAGTGCCCATCTTTAAAAAAGGGAAGAAGGAGGATCCGGGGAACTACAGGCCAGTCAGCCTCACCTCAGTCCCTGGAAAAATTATGGAGCAGGTCCTCAAGGAATCAATTATGAAACATTTAGAGGAGAGGAAAGTGATCAGGAACAGTCAGCATGGATTCACGAAGGGGAAGTCGTGCCTGACTAACCTAATTGCCTTCTATGATGAGATAACTGGCTCTGTGGATGAGGGGAAAGCAGTGGATGTGTTATTTCTTGACTTTAGCAAAGCTTTTGATACGGTCTCCCACAGTATTCTTGCCACCAAGTTAAAGAAGTATGGGCTGGATGAATGGACTGTAAGGTGGATAGAAAGCTGGCTAGATCGTCGGGCTCAACGGGTAGTGATCAATGGCTCCATGTCTAGTTGGCAGCCGGTTTCAAGTGGAGTGCCCCAAGGGTCGGTCCTGGGGCCGGTTTTGTTTAATATCTTTATTAATGATCTGGAGGATGGTGTGGACTGCACTCTCAGCAAGTTTGCAGATGACACTAAACTAGGAGGCGTGGTAGATACACTAGAGGGTAGGGATCGGATACAGAGGGACCTAGACAAATTAGAGGATTGGGCAGAAAAAAACCTGATGAGGTTCAACAAGGACAAGTGCAGAGTCCTGCACTTAGGACGGAAGAATCCCATGCACTGCTACAGACTAGGGACCGAATGGCTAGGTAGCAGTTCTGCTGAAAAGGACCTAGGGGTCACAGTGGACGAGAAGCTGGATATGAGTCAACAGTGTGCTCTTGTTGCCAAGAAGGCTAACGGCATTTTGGGCTGTATAAGTAGGGGCATTGCCAGCAGATCGAGGAACGTGATCGTTCCCCTTTATTCGACATTGGTGAGGCCTCATCTGGAATACTGTGTCCAGTTTTGGGCCCCACACTACAAGAAGGATGTGGAAAAATTGGAAAGAGTCCAGCGGAGGGCAACAAAAATGATTAGGGGTCTGGAGCACATGACTTATGAGGAGAGGCTGAGAGAACTGGGATTGTTTAGTCTCCAGAAGAGAAGAATGAGGGGGGATTTGATAGCAGCCTTCAACTACCTGAAGGGGGGTTCCAAAGAGGATGGACCTCGGCTGTTCTCAGTGGTGGCAGATGACAGAACAAGGAGCAATGGTCTCAAGTTGCAGTGGGGGAGGTCCAGGTTGGATATCAGGAAAAACTATTTCACTAGGAGGGTGGTGAAACACTGGAATGCGTTACCTAGGGAGGTGGTGGAGTCTCCTTCCTTGGAGGTTTTTAAGGCCCGGCTTGACAAAGCCCTGGCTGGGATGATTTAGCTGGGAATTGGTCCTGCTTTGAGCAGGGGGTTGGACTAGATGACCTCTTGAGTACAGGGAGCTGTACTCTTTGCAAGGCTACTTTAGTTTGTTACCAGCACCCCACAGAAAGGACCTGACCATGTCGATTTTGGTAAAATAAAAGGGAGGACTATGGATAAGGAGGGAATTCAAAATAAAAAGGCTCCTGAGAAGGGCATCCATTTTAATTGCTTATTTTTCCCCCCAGGGGGAGAGGTAGTGCCTGTCATCTATTTAAATTGCTTATTATTTACATGGTTAATTGGGTGAGGTTATCCTTGACTGTTTTTAATTTCCTTTGGGAATAGGATGCCAAGATATCTGAGGTTTGTCTGTTAACATCTACATGTCCCTATAGGAGAAGCCACTTACAACTAGATCTCCTGGGATCTTCACTGCTTCAGACTTATCCCAATTTGTACTGGAGCCATAGAATTTGCTAAAATTGATCATTTGTAGGATGTTTGGAATGGATCTGGAATTTTTAATAACCAGGAGAATGTCATCGGCATATAGAAATATTTTTATTTATTTATTTATTGTCGTTTTGTCTCCTGAGTCCCTGATTTGATCCTTTGAATCTCTTGGTGTTGCTAGTCTTGGAGGGGCAGCATCTCCTTGCTCAGCCATCTTGACTGCCAGAGGGTTGTCTGACAGCTTCTGCTCTTGGGGATTTTATAGAAAATCTGGAGCTGGAGCAGCATCCATAGTGGTATTAAATTAAAAGCAAAGAGTTGTAGAATAATCTCTGATGAATATTAGATGGGGGGAGGGGAAGTGATTCAATTGCCAATGGTTGTGGACTTTAGGAGGTGAGGGGGGAGCTGTAAAGCTATGCAGCCACCATTCCCCCAGTCTAGAATTATTATTATTACAGTATCACACAAGGACCCCAATTGAGATTGTGCTAGGCACTGTCCAGATGAGTAATAGGAGAGACAGTTCTTGCCCCAGAGCATTAACAACCTACCTAGAAGCCAATCTGCAGGTTTTCCCAGAATGCCTGTTGCTGTCTGCATGGGGATATAACGTGGTCACTATTCATCCAGGCTCAAACTTCACTTAATGTAGCTTAGGACAGGAAGTGAGGCCTAATGCAGCCAACTGAAATGGCACACAAAGACAATTGCCTTGACAATTTAATTTATCTTTGGTTAATTTATCTTTGATTTCCTGCTCACAGAGACATTTTTCTGGATGAGATGGGGGTGGGGCGTAGGAGGGGATACTGGCAAATGGAGTCGTTTCGCTTGTCTAAGCCTATTAATTCCGGTTTTCCTTTGATCTCCCTTGGCTTTCTTGCTGTTTCTATTAGCATAGCACGCAACGGGCTGTGACGCTTCCCAGAGGTACTCAGGGTTGTGAGGCACCTCGCTTCCCCCTGCCCTTGGTGTGAGGAAACCTTGTCTGTATTTGCTATGGGTCAGCTCCCCAACTCTGCCAGCCATGGGCAACACAAGCACTTCCCTCTCAGCCCATGTGGGCTCTGCTGTCCCTCTGCAGGTTAGCGATAGTGATACCAGTCAGCCCTGTATTCTTGGGGAACCAGGATGCAGTATCCAGCCTGACTCATGAAAGACACCCCCCCCCCCCCCCCCCCAGCCTCTGCTTAAACCAAAATCCATCAGAGGAAAAAACTTGCAGAGAGCAGTGAAGGGCATTGGGAGACACATCTAGACCCCTCCTGACAAGGGTGACAAGATTAAGACATCTCCATTTGCATACAGAATGAAGAACAGAGACAACTCCCCTAGCCTCATCTGCATGAAAGATGGGACAGGGAGACATCTCAATTTGCATACAGAATGGAGAACAGAGAACCGCACTGAACTCTGGGACCAGAAAAGCAGGGATGCACTGCATCCTGGGAATCTCTGCTCCAGATGTTAATGAACCTATGCCTGCCCACACTCAGCTCAGCAGTTATCAGACCAATTCTAGTAAGGAATCCTTGATTGATATCCAAAATCCTGAAGCAGCCTAGTTGCATTGTGAGCTCCCTGGAAGAAAACACCACCCATAGCCAAGAGTGATCAGATCCTATTGTCTAGCCTAAAGAAAACCCTTGAGTCATCAGTTTACCTAGAAACAAATCTAGTGTTGTTTTCTCTACAAAAATTCCTATTCACCCTCCAATAAGTGTTCTGATGCTTAGATCCAAACTCTGCATCAGTTCCACTGGGACTCCATCTTCTCCTGACTGATTGTGCTGGGGGATCTGCCTGTCTCCAGCATTCAGGACCCTGAGCTACCACCATCACCTGGGAACCCCAACCAGTTCAAGCCTCATGGAGTGCATGAGATCTCTCCCCCCCCTCCCCCCACTTTCCTTTCTACCTTAGGTATTAACCTTTTAATCATGTATGTTATGTTGGTTTAGCTCTCCTTGTGTAGTTATCACTATTATTTAGTAAATAACTTTTATGGTTAAGTTGGTTGCTTCTCTCTCTCTCTCTTGCTGAACTTTACTCTTTTGTGTTTTTAGCTTCCCCCATTCACTCTACAGCAACGCTTCTTTTACCTAAGCTAAAGATCCCTGCAGCGCCCAAAATACTGTGGGGTTTGCTCATCAAGTAGGTTACTGCCAGTACAATTGTGATGAGAGAGTAGGGATAGGGACAGTCTGAATCTGGGATGCATAAGGGGGTAACAGCTTGAAAGTGCTGCTTGACCCAGTCCATGGAGCCCAGGGGCATGTAAGGAGAGGCAGCTTGAAAGTGCTGCTTCATCCAGCCCAGTGAGTCCAGAGACATATAAGGGGTCAGCTTGACACTGCTGATTGACCCGGTCTGCTCAGACTTGCTCTGTTAATGTGTGTGGGTGTGTTCATCTGGTTCTGGGGCTGGAGAAACCCAGCCCTAGGGAACCTAGGTCCTGCAGGATAGCTCCCTTGGGAGGGGACTTGCAGAAGGGAGAAGTAGAGCTCCGTATGAGAACACAAGTGATACAAGCAGTACATTGATAGAATTACAGACACCCCCCACCCAAGTGTAACCCGAATAAATGAGCATACCCCAAAGTAATGGACAAATCTGGTAACAATAGGCACACGCCAGCCTCTGAGTCCTCCAAGTGTTCTTCTGCAGTGTCCAACCCCTGTTCCACTGGAGACTCACAGAATTCACAGATCCACTGCTCCCAAAGGAACAGTACCCCCGTCCTCCAGCTTGCCAGTTCCACCTCACCTCACAGCTCCACTTACCACACAGCACTGTACCGTTGATTACAGTGAAAACAAGTACAAGTGTATTTAACACAGAGAAGAGTCACATGATAGCAAGTTTCAGTGTATTAGAAACAAAAGGTTGCCTATAGAGTAAAATCATAACTTGCATTCTAGAGCCTAGACTTATTTAACTAGTTACTTTTATGTCTTCTAGAGCTAGGCTCACCCCAAATCCTTCCAGTGTATTTCAGCCAGGCTTGGCTGCCCCCTTCAGTTTGCCCTCTCAGTGAAAGATCCTGGGTGCACCTCTGTACCCCCAGTGATACCTTCATGACTTCACTTATAAACACTTATAATCTACTTATAAACAAGATGCTTTCCATGCTGATTGATTTTTTTTGTTTGTTTTTTTTCCCCCGTGAGATTTTTTTTTTCTTGTTAACTTCACAATCTCTTAACATTTGGTTCAGTCTGTAATTAGTTCTCCACTAGGAAACGGACAATACACACATGACTAGACAGATACATGTCTCTTCCCTCCTGCCTGATAGGAACACGTTTATCACCTTCTGGTGACCTGTTGTAACTTGCATACCTTAGGAATGTATTTTTCAATATGGATACATAACTCCTTAAATAGTATTTGTACATACATCTTACAGTGATTAGGATGACCACTGTGTTACTGGTTGTTGGTAGAGACTTCACATGCCACCCTTTGGCACTCTATTATGTAGACATCGGGCCCAGGGAAGCCCTTTTAAAATCCTAGGCACCTCCTGTGCTCCCTGCCAGTTGGCATCAAGAGGCTCCTGAGACACATGGGAGTCCCCATCAGGATTGGGGCTTTTTTGTGCCAGGTGCTGTACAAACATAAAGGAGTCAGAGGTAGAAAAATACCTCTTAGGTCATACAATCCATCTGCTTAGGAGGTAATCAAGTGGCTGACATGTTAAGGCTGGGAATCCCACTGGAATAGCAAATCAGATATTCAGGATATTTTTCAAAGAAGTGCCCTGGATGAGCCGGAATTTGGCATTTCTCAAATGTAAGCAATTGTGGCTTAAAAAAACAAAAAAAAACTTACCTAAGGCTTCAGCTGCGTTGCACTTGGATTTGTAAAGCAACAGGTGAGGCAAAAAAATCTCTGTTCATCTAAAACTAAACAGGCTTGTGTCTCTTGATTTTTAGGTCTCACCCTAGATCGCTCCAGGCTGCATCTTCTTCACGGTAACCTGCAAGCCCAAACCTGGGATGATATCACCAATCAGGTGGTGCTGGAGTTCACCCACCTCTACGCAGGGTTTGAAGTCACCCACTTCTCCTGGTGAGCTCTGACCCACTCACAGACAGTGTTTGAAGAAGAGGCTAGAAGGTGTATAGCTGCACCTTTCCCCAGACCAGGGGCCGTGCTGCCGCTGTTCCCAGTTTCCCTTCCAGCGACTTGCCAGGGTTGCTCTTTCCCCTTAAGAAGAGTGGAATGCCGTAGCTTTATACCTCCAGTTAATGGTCCCAATTCCTCGACACACAGTACAGCCGCACTGGGGAAAAAAGCTGGTTTTGTGTCCCGGCAGGGTTCTATTTCTCCTCACTTCATGTCCCACCGGATTGCAGTGAGCAGATTCGTGGTTGCCCTTGTAGGCCAGGTTTCTTTGAAGGGGCCATGCTCAAGCTAGTACATTCCCACTCAGAACCAATATCCATTCAATAGTGAGGTTCCTGGTCACCACTCCTCCCAGCTGCCGGAATCCTTCCCTCGTCTATAGGCTGCTGATGGAAACTTTGCCCCTCATTTGAAAGTTCTCTCACTCACTCTTGGGCTGGGAATCTGCTTTTTGGAGGATAACCTGTGTCAAGGGGACAGGATGGTGCCTGTGACTAAGCTCCCTCGAAATCCAGATTTTCCTAATTTTTGCTTTTCCCCTTTGATAAAAAGGAAGCGTCACTTTAAGATCCACCCCCTCAGCTTTCCATCCGTGCCCTTGGTTTCTCTGCTGGCAGACGAATCCCTCCCTCATTTGCTCCTTTCCCCAGGTACTGGCTGTGGTATACCACCAAGACTTACATCGGCGGCATCGCTAGGAAGGTGTACGAGAGGCTGCGCCTGTACCAGGTGAACTTCATAGCGCTGCAAAGGAAGAAGGACCCTGAGCAAGTTTTGCTGCAGTGTGTCCCCAAGCACAAGGTACTGCACGCGCTGCCCTGCCAAGGGGCCTCAATCCAGAGCTGTTGGAGAGGGGGTGATGGGAGCAATTGTGCCTGGTATATTCACCAAATGTCTCTGCCCATTTAGCCCTCGGCTGTTTGATTGATTGAAGGTTCTTGTTGCAATGGTGGTTTTTGTGCTGGGGACACCAGCATATTTCACACAGCTGTCTGGTGCAACGATCACCAGTCTAGTTCAGCCTGACGACTTAATGGTGAAAGCTGTGCTGTCCCATTATAATCCCCTGGGTTGGTTCCACTTATGTATAATTCTTGTATATTGGGCTCCAGTATTGAAATAAAACACATTGATAAACACCGGAAGGGAAACATCAAGCCTTGGGTGTCCGGGGTGAAATCCTGGCTTCAGTGAAGCAAAAATAGCAAGACTCCCGTTTGACTTCAGTGGCGCCAGGAGTCTGATTTCCTAACAAGGAAGTTGGTCCCAGAGGGTTCACTGGTAGGATATTACAAATCCATGTGCAGGATGAGATAGGCTGCACAGTATCAGCCTAACTCAACCGGTCTTTGAGAAGTAAGAGCTTGTAATCTTTGGGTATTTGCATGCTGCTACCCCAGGATGAGGCTTTCAGCAGAGACACAACAATCCTGGCCTCAGCTAAGTGGCATTGCAGCACAGGAGTTATGTGTGGAAAATATCTCCCCACGACTAAACGTTCTGGGAAAAGGAGAGTGAATAACTTCTTGGTTTTGAAGGGTTACTGACAGGTTAAGATCAATCTGCTCTAACACCCAGACACTACAGTTGCTAATGATGCCAAAGGACTTTTCAAACTCTGATTGCAGCATTGTTGTAATCACATTGGTCCCAGGATATATGAGAGACAAAGTAGGCATGGTAATATCCTTTATTGGACCAACTTCTGTGGGTGAAAGGTACAAGCATTTGAGCTACACAGAGTTCTTCTTCAGGTCTGGGGAAGAAAGTCGAGAGAAAAATAAGAATCCAAAATAAATACAATGAAAGTTTCTGTCAGTTACTTATTTGTAAAGGTATTTAGGCTATAAAATTTGTATTTGGAGTATTTTTAAACATACTCTGATACATTTAATGTCAAAGAGTAAAGGCCTCCGATGGTCAACTTGTTGATAAACTGGTGATAGCCTTTGGTGGCTGTATGCAATTGTTTAGTATATTTAATTCCAAAATGCAACCCTTTTGCAAATTTAAAAGAGATGTTTCTGCAGAGATATCTTCTGGGCCCTCCATTAACAATATTTATTGTGGGGGTAGCATGGGTTTGGTTCCAAGCTAATCTATGACAAAGAAGTGGAGATGAAAGATAAACTCAAGAAATGTCTTTTTTTTTTTAAGAAAAGAAAGGCTTAAAGATGCTAAATGGCACACCTGTTCCCACAGGTTTAGGCTTTGATCCTGAAAACACTTATGCATGTGCTTAACTTTATGACCTATGAGCAATCCAATTAACTTCATATAAACTTTTTCTTATCAGATGTGCCTAACCCTATGACAACTCTGCTGGGACAAATGTTCCCAATTCCAGGTAAAGTGGATCTCAACGAACAACAGGTGAGGAAGCCTTTAAAAAAAAAAAGAAGAAAAAAGTAAATATACAGTCATATCTTCTCTTAGGGTTTCTCATTTATTCATAAAATGGGATATTCATTCGACTTAGGGAAGTAACTAATACATTGTAAATTCTGTAAAGACCCTTTAAATCAGAGTATCTAGCTGTTATGTACATGTTATTGTATAATGCTTGGCTAGCTCTGCATCCAGTGTACAATAATCTTAGATATATAGAGGCCTGTGATTTCAATATCATTTTTGGAAGAATGAAGGTGAACCCAGTGTTAAGAACATACCTTTTAGCAAGAATGTAATTATTACAGTGTCAAGATCTTGAATTTGGTGTTCATATATGAGCTGTTATAATTGGAAAATGTTTCAGGTGTTGTCTACACACTGCCACAATCTGGACTATCGGTGTGTGATTTGTAGAGCTTTTTGAAGTGTTCCACTCTAACTGCTCTGTGACGACCCTTCTGGCTTTCATGATCTAAAAGTTATCTACTCTGAGTTAACATAGCAGGGCCGGCTCCAGGGTTTTGGCCGCCCCAAGCAGCCAAAAAAAAAAAAAAAAAGCCGCGATCGCGATCTGCAGTGGCAATTCAGCGGGAGGTCCTTTG
The DNA here is from genome assembly GCF_013100865.1 of Trachemys scripta elegans. Taxonomy (NCBI): domain Eukaryota; kingdom Metazoa; phylum Chordata; order Testudines; family Emydidae; genus Trachemys; species Trachemys scripta. Next base: position 110,013,030 of record NC_048301.1, read on the forward strand.
CTCCCAGCAGGAGTGAGGGACCATCCGCCAAATTGCCGCCGAATACCTGGACGTGCCGCCCCTCTCCGGAGCGGCCACCCCAAGCACCTGCTTGCCAGGCTGGTGCCTGGAGCCGGCCCTGTAACATAGTCCTGTCTGAAACAGGACTACATCAATGTGAACTAGGTACCTTTTAGTTCATGTCAGCAGAGTTTACACAGGGTAGTCAGAAAGCAACAGTTTAGTGTGCTCTACAAATCACACACCTGTAGTGGCATCATACAGACAAGGTGTTAGAGACTTGTTTCTGTTTGTAAATGAAATCATAACTTCCTGATTTTTGCCTGGAAAGGCGGAAACTCTAACTTTTCATCCAGAAGCTTTGAAAAGAGAACATGAGCTAAGAATAGCAGTCTGAAAATTCACACTTGTGAGGTGCCAATTACCATTCAACTCCCATTCAAATCTGTCAGAGTTGAAGGTGGTCAGCACCTTGGGGGATTGAGCCATAATTGGAAGAAATTCCCACCATATATAAAATATGAAATGGTTTTGGAATTAAAACTCACTTTTGCCTTCTGTGTGCGTGTGTGAGTGTTTGTTTAAAATGTCAAATTTTTAAATGGAGCAGTCACAACCCAATGCATAATACGTATGCTGGGCATTAATTTTTTCTGCCATTGTAAGCACTCTGGCAAGCATCCTCCATTGTACTTCAGTAGGATTTCCCTCTCCTCTACTCACCCTGGTTAGGACTTAAAATGTTCATTGTTATTACTCTTTATAAGTATTCAGGTTGTTATCCTTGTTATTTATCTATTATCACCGCGGTAGTTGTTAGAACAGTGTGTTAGTTTAAATAAAACAAAGGGACAGAAGCCTGATAAGAAGATAGAAAGCCCTGGATTTCTAGTCTGTCAGTACGAATAGAGTTAAAATCAATAGTAACTGGGAGTTATTACCTGATGACGTGTGATTTGAATGATATGAATTTGAATGAAATCTGTCAGATGAATTTGTGGCTCAGGCGAATTCCTAGTGGATAAGTGTCTATATCAAAAAAGAGAGAAGAGAAACCCGAAGCACTGAATGGAGTAAGGCGCCTGAAGTGTTCTCTTATCATAAAGATGGTGTCTGCAGGTCAGGGGTGAGACACACTGGAAATGTGGTGTAAAGAAATTTGCAGTTTTGTTTTCCATATCTTTCTGTATCCTCTATATTTCGATGTAAGCAGAGTCAAGATGAGCTCTACCCTGACATCTGGTGGTGAATTATGGCGAGTGTGGAAAAGAACTTCAGGGACTGATCTTGTTTGCATAGGCACATCCACTCGCCTGGCATGAAACAACAGCAACTGAAATTGGTTACTTTGGCTGGTGGGAATCCCCAGTTTCTCTGTTATTGGGGCAGGAAGAATAAAGTTTTGTTACCCTGATTCTGTGAATCAAGGCCAGTGGAACTGTTGTATGACAGAAGGACTGAGTGAGTCCTTCACCATTACCTAAGTAGCACTTGCTTGACAAGGGGCATGGGTTACAAAACCCAGTGAATAGAGAGAGGATGGGGACAGGTATTTGTACCCGAGGGCTTGACACACCAATTGCACCACCTCTCTCCACTGTTGAATGTCAGAGCTAACTTTGATTCCATTAGGAGTCTAGTTACAGGCTGCTGAGCTGAATTCGCTTTGGGCCAATGGTGCACCAGCACTGGGGCTCCTCTACTATGAGCTGAAATTGTTAAGAGCTGAAATTACAAAAGAGCTAAAGTTATTAAGAGCTGAGATCACTGAGTGCTGTGTTAACTAGTGGGGGAGCCTGAAGCTATATTGCTAAGCACTGGTGGAGCAATTTGTGGGGATGACTGGAGGAGCAGTGAGCGGCGCGGAGCCTGGTGGGGCTGGTTGGAGCGGCCCAAGGAACGGCGAGTGGAGCTGTTTGCGGGGACAGCTGGAGCGGCTCACAGGTCGGTGAGCGGAGCGAAGCAGCTTGTAGAGTGGAGCAGTTCGTGGGGCGGCAGGAAGTGAACTGGCTCGTGGTGAAGGCTGCGGCGGAACCTCATGGAGAGATGGCCGGCCGGCCTCGGATCACGTAAGGTGCCCTTTAATACCCTGCGTGCCCCCCTTTTACTCTGGGGCTGCATTGACCAGGGACAGAGACTTGGGGGTTTGTTGGACTTTTGGGACTTTGGGTGGTTGCTAGACCCAAGAGACTTTGGGGCTGTTGGACTTTGGGGACTCTGGGTGATTTTTGGTTTGCTGGATTCAAGACCCAAAGGGAAAGGACACAGCCCAATTTGCTGGGGTGGGTTTTTTGCTCATGGTTTGTGTTATGAATCCTGTTTGTGGTGTTTTTCCAATTTAATGCTGATGTCGTTTACCTCATGTTATTAAACATTTTCTGCTACACTCAAACTCCGTGCTTGCGAGAGGGGAAGTATTGCCTCTTAGAGGCACCCAGGGGATGGTATGTAATTGTCCCAGGTCACTGGGTGGGGGCTCGAGCCGGTTTTGCATTGCGTTATTGAAACGGAACCCCTAGATACAGAACCGGCCAACTTAGATGGGCAGAAGGGTTACATCTACATTCCTTCCCATCCTCTTCTTCTCAACAGTTCCCTGTTTTCTCCTTCCATCTGTATAACCTCCCCACATAGCCCCAGCCTTTCTTTCCCTGATCCTCTCCAAAAAAGGTCCTAACCATTGTTGTTTCTCTTTTTAAATTTCACATTTTCTGGGGCCAGTCAAAGGGTTTATTACATTTAAACTCCATGGAAAACATCAGTGGCAGTGGCCAGTGGCTACTGACTGCTGGAATTAAAAAGAGATTGGACCCAGACTAGACAGCAGCATGGAAATACTGGGCCAGTGCTGAACAGCATAAATGAAACTTACTGCTAGTTCTCTGTAATAATGAGGACAAGGGTCCTGGCATATCGAACCTTTGTAAAGAATGTGATTACATATTTTCCCAAGATCTGTGCCTCCATTAGTTTTATTAGTAACTTTTGCCTGATTAAATCAGTCCACTGTTCTCTGTCTCGTTCTCATAGTCACAGACATGATTTGTCTTTATTAAATCTTAGCACAAACAGAATTTTGCTTATTATTTTGAACAGCTTGAGAATGGATCCTTACAATCAGTAGCTAACAGTGCCACATTCCAATCAGAAGTAAATCTTCAAGGGCCAACAAAAATGACTTTAGTTGGGTAAGAAACACAAAACCTTTAACTTTCTACTAATTTCAGTGTCAAGTTATTTTGTTTCAGAGTGGTAGCCGTGTTAGTGTGTATCAGCAAAAAGAACGAGGAGTACTTGTGGCACCTGAGGGTACGTCTACACTACCCGCCGGATCGGCGGGTAGCGGTCGATCTATCGGGGATCGATTTATCGCGTGTAGTGTAGACACGATAAATTGATCCCCGATTGCTCTCCCGTCGTCTGCTGAACTCCAGCTCGGTGAGAGGCGGAAGCAAAGTCAACGGGGGAGTGGGGGCCATCGATCCCGCGCCGCGAGGACGCAAAGTAAGTGATTCTAAGTCGATCTAAGATACATCGACTTCAGGTACGCTATTCTCGTAGCTGACGTTGCGTATCTTAGATCGAACCCCTCCCAGTGTAGACCAGGCCTTAGAGACTAACAAATTTATTTGGGCATAAGCTTTCGTGGGGCTAAAACCCACTTCATTGCATGCAGTGGAAAATACAGTAGGAAGATATATATACACAGAGAACCGTTGTAATATTTCTTGTCATTTTGGAGAGTTAACTTCAAGCATTGATATTGTTGTTCTTAATATGTCTTTTCCCCTCTCTTCTTCAGCAAAACTGAAACTAACAGGAAAGTGAGGCTTTGCACTGGGGAAGGGGCAGTGCTCCAATCTTTAAAGGGACAGGCATCACATTTCCCCACCCTACTTTAAAAAACTTCCCTAATCTATGTACATCATCATGTATGTGGCTAACAGGAAACACCTTAAAGACTTAACAGTGAGCTTCACTGACATGTTGCTCATCTGTCCAACTTCTTTTTCAAAACTTTGGAGTGTCTGCCCAGTGTTTCTTGATTTCAAGTTGCTTTTGTTATCACCTTGATCTTAATCCAATTCACCCTGAGCTTCTCAATTCAAGATCTGCCTGAGAATGGTGGATACTTTCCTTCAGTCACATACAAGGGTAAAACAACTGATTGTCCGTGAAGGTGAACTTTCACCTGGAGTATCCCTTTGGGGACTAACTTATCTCCAGTATAAGTCTTCAAAACCATGGAGGTGTCTTCCAGAGCAGGGGTTCTCAGCCTTTTTCTTTCTGAGGCCCACCTAACATGCTCTAAAATCTCCATGGCCCACCTGTGCCACAACAGTTGTTTTTCTGCATATCCAGTAGATTAAAAGCTACGCCCGGCATTAGGGCATAGCAAGCAGGGCAATTGCCTGGGGCCCCACACCACAGGGGGTCCTTTGAAGCTAAATTACTCAGGTTTTGGCTTCAATCTGGGCAGTGGGGTTCAGGCTTCAGCTTCAGCCACAGACCCGAGCGAGTCCAAACTTTATGAGACGAGGGCCATATTAGATTTTTGAAGGGGCTTCACGGGCCAAAGCGACTGTGAAAAAATTAAATATATGTAAAATCGTTAAAAAAATATTATTTTAGGATTAGTGAGAAGTATGCTACTGATGTTTTTCTGACAAAATTGCATTTAGCTGTGGTTCAAAGTTAGTGTTCCCTATCATCAAAATTGATTGTAAATGTTCATCAGACAAGGTTGATCTGTAGTTGGATTTCACATATTTCATCATCGAAAATGTTTTTTCACACACATAAGTAGTGCCAAACATGAGCATATTGATCACTTGGCAGGCATTTATAGAACTCTACCAGATTTCCTTCCTTATATTTGTCCTTCAACAAGTCATTGGATTTCAGGTCAATCACTTCCATTTGAAGTTCAGGTGGCAGTTTTTCGAGATCGCAATCAAATGGGTTTTGGAAGATCCGTATTTCTCCTTCATTCACATCAAGGTCAGAGAAACGCTCCTGGAACTGTAGTTTCAGATCAGAAATGATTTCTTGTGCAAACCTAGTTGGGAATTATGATTCAGTTTCTTGGTTGAACTTTTCACAACATGTAAAATGAGCAAAGCAGTCCCTCATCAGTTGGGACTCGAAAAGAACTAGTTTTTGCCTGAATGCTTTCACCTGGGTGTACGTGTCACAGATAAGCCCGTTTTCCCCTTGTAGTCTAAGATTGAAGTCATTCATGTGCTTGGTCTAGTCTACAAAAAAAGCTAATTTCCAAAGCCATTCACTGTGAGTAAAGGTAGAGGTTGTTTTTTTTTATTTAAGAACATTTCAATTTCAGTTCTAAGCCGAAAAATCGTGACAAAACCTTTCCACAGCTAAGTCATCGAACTGAAGTGTGGTAGGGCAAATTGTGATATTCTGATTCTATTTCCATCAGAAATGCTTGGAACTGACGATGGTTAAGTCCATGCAAGCGAATGAAATTCATGGTCGAAACTACGGGTTCCATAACACATGACAAATCCAAATATTTCCCGCATAGTGCTTGCTGATGAAGAATGCAATGAAGAATCATAGGCTTTCACAAGCTTTGTAGATTTGTCCAACCAAACTTTTTTTTGAACCGCACGTTTCTACCTCCATCGGTTGTAACGCACTTCCGTTGTTTCCATTGCAGGTTGTATTGAGAAAGTGACTTTTCAACTTCTTTGAAAATCTCTTCACCTGTGGTTGTTCCATGCATACTATGCACAGAAGCTAGTTCTTCTGTAATTTCAAAATTACTACAGAGCCAGCGAATAAACAACAGCAGCTGCAACGGAAACATCGGTTGACTCGTGAAGTGTGAGGGAAAACCATTCAAACTTCTTAGCCTTTTCATTCAGCTGGAAAATTATATTACTGCTAATGTCCTCGAATCTGCGAGCAACTGTGTTCGCTGAAAGACTAATTGTCTTAAATAAATCTACTTTTTCTGGGCATATTTCTTCGGCTGCTTGAATCATACATATTTTAACTAGCTCACCATCAGTAAATGGTTTTCCTTCTTTTGCTAATAGGTGTGCCACTTGGAAGCTGGCTCTTGTTGCAGCTTCATTCTCAGTTTTCTTCTTCTTCAATATAAACTGTTGTGACAATAAGCCACCTTTCATGGATTCTAATTTATCTGAACGTAGCTTTCACATAAATTGAGAGTAGTTTGACAAGTGCTTAGTTTCATAATGTCTACGAATGTTGTATTCTTTTAGCACTGCGATAGTTTCGTTACATATTAAACATAATGCTTTACTACCTGATTCGATAACGAAATAGTCCACACTCCATTGTTCTTTAAACACGCGACATTCAGAATCAACCTTTCTCTTCTGTTCTTTTCCCAACATAATCGCCCCAATAGCAATGGACTAAAACACAACAAATATATGTTTGTCACTAGTCTGACATGCGCTTGCCAGCCGGGGTCCCACCGCGGGCTCCTGCCAACTGGGGTCCCGCCTCCCGATGCGATGTTGGTTGGGGGGCCGGACAAATCGATACGGCGCACGTATTGGAGACCCCTGATGTAGGGCATCACTTAATGTTTGTTGGAACTGATAGTGTTCTGACAACATCCTGAGAGCAGCAACAAATTGTGCTTCCGAATCTCCACTTCCCTGATGTCACTGATGGAACTAATATTACTCTGCTTCATCAGCGGGGTAGGAAAAAATGTTCCTGGTTTGCTGCAGACGTGGCAGTTCAGGGCACAGTTGGAGACAGTAGGTCATACAGCAGTCCATATGCCTTTGAACCCATCATTGTCAGCAAGATTGAAACTCTTTGCATGTCTGAAATGGGGTTGCAAGCAAGAAATTGCTCAAAACGTTCAAGGTTACACTACCCATGATTTCTGGTTTTCATCGAACTCACCAACATTGCCCACAAGAGTTGCCATTTCTCGGCTCTCCTGTTGGACTTCACATTTCCTGAAGGTCTTCTTTCCCACAGTGAAACTTTTTTTTTCTATTTTACTGTACACGAGCTGCACTTACTCTGCCTCTTCTGGCTGTGTCTGCACTACAGAATGCAGAATTCTTCCTGTGGTTGCGCTTGGGCTCCCTCTCTGCTTGCTTCTCCCTCACTGCTTTGTTTGCACAACACCAGCGGTAATTGTAGAACCCTTTATCCTTTGTTCAATTTTATTTGCCTACTTCTCCCTCTCTAGCTAGCTGGCTCTCACAGTTCCAGCAGCAAAAAGCAGCAGTTTGTCACTTTGTGCCTCTGAGTGTAGATGAACTTTTTTCCTTTTGATGATGATGATGATGATTGTCTTCTTCAGGCAAAGGGAGCACTAGACACTCATGGGATAAAAATTCCTCATCACTAATATGTTCTATTTGAACCCAGCACAGAAGGAGATAGACACAGAGGGAGCTGATAAAAGCACAGCTTCCTCTGTGCTGCTCTATTTAGAGCACTTAATTTCAACCATTGTTTGTCATACTCTCCAGTACTGTATTGGTCCTATTGATTCCCAACATTCTGTTTGCTTTTTTGACTGCCGCTGCACATTGAGTGGATGTTTTCAGAGAACTATCCACAAAGACTCCAAGATCTCTTTTTGAGTGGTAACAGCTAATTTAAAACTTAACATTTTGCATGAATAGTTGGGCTTATGTTTTCTAATGTGGATTACTTTGCATTCATCAACATTGAATTTCATCTGCCATTTTGATGCCCAGTCATCCAGTTTTATGAGATCCCTTTTGTAACTCTTCACAGTCTGCTTTGGACTTAAGTATCTTGAGTAATTTTGTATCATCTGCAAAATTTGCCACCTCACTGTATACCACTTTTTCCAGATTATCAGTACAGATCCCTTGGTGACCACTATTTACTTCTCTCCATTCTTAAAACTGACCATTAATTCCTACCCTTTGTTTCCTGTCTTTTAACCAGTTACTGATCCATGAGCGGACCGTCCCTCTTATCCCATAATGGCTTACTTTACTTAAGAGCCTTTGGTGCGGGACCTTGTCAAAGACTTTCTGAAAATCCAAGTACACTATATCCACTGGAGCACCCTTGTTCATATATTTGTTGACCCCTCAAAGAATTCTAATAGGTGAGGCATGATTTCCCTTTACAAAAGCCATGAAACAAACCTTGTTTTATTTTGAGATTTTTTGGATCAGTACATATTTCTCCCTTCTTCACTCCAAACTCTTTGCAAAACTCTCTGTAGTGCTGCAGATTTATCCCATACTCTAACTCTTCAGTAAAACCCCAGCTGAAAACTTCAATAAAACCCAGATTCTCCTCTCTCCCCATCACCTTTCCGTAGGCCCAGTCACATTTGGGGTTCTTTCCTTTCTTTCAACTCTGAAATATTTCAAGAATTTGACATTCCTTTATTTCATGCTAGATTTAAAAAAAAATGAAAACCTACATAATATGCTTTAAAAAAAATCTGTGTTTATCTGACATCTCCTAACCTGTCCCATAGGCCTGGTTACAAGCATAGTGCATGCTCTGAGGCATTTTGTTTATATATACGTCATTCTGATATCTTGTTTTGCTCACTAATGTAGACTTTTAGTCTACATTCCATATTATCTACACAAGGTCGCAACAACTTCTCACACAGTTCTTTCCCACTCACCTCACACATTCCTCGCCTCTACAAATCTCGCGTTATTAGGGTTACAGTTAGCCTAACTCTTGCTAATGAACTGTCGTGCATTGCATCCCCTTCCTGTCAGTTCTTTCTCTGCTTCCACAGTACTGTGACAGACCCAGACCAGTGGGGTACAGGAGTCTGGTAGAGGGCAAATATACTGGTCATTGAATGAGTAGTTTTCTGTTCCCTGAGTGACCAGAGCAGGGGCTGCACTAGAGTAATCAGGAACCTGCTAGAACCAGTTAAGGCAGGCAGGCTAATTAGGACACCTGGAGCCAGTTAAGCTGCTAGAATCAATTAAGGCAGGCTAATCAAGGCACCTGGGTTTTAAAAAGGAGCTCACTTCAGTTTATGGTGCGAGTGTGAGGAGCTGGGAGCAAGAGGCGCAAGGATCTGAGAGTGAGAGGGTGTACTGCTGGAGGACTGAGGAGCACAAGCATTATCAGACACCAGGAGGAAGGTCCTGTGGTGAGACTAAGGAAGGTGTTTGGAGGAGGCCATGGGGAAGTAGCCCAGGGAGTTGTAGCTATCATGCAGCTGTTACAGGAGGCACTATAGACAGCTGCAGTCCACAGGGCCCTGGGCTGGAACCCAGAGTAGAGGGTGGGCCCGGGTCCTCCCCCAAACCTCCCAATTGACCTGGACTGTGGGTTCTCCCAGAGGGGAAGGTCTCTGGGCTGTTCCCCAACCCACATGGTGAATCTTTGAGGCAAGAAAATCCGCCAATAAGTGCAGGACCCACCAAGATAGATGAGGAACTTTGTCACAGTACTAAGTCCTGCTATTACTTGCTTGAGTCATGCTGCAGGGGGAGTGGAATGATGGCAACCATATGGTAGTTACAAGAGTCATCCTGTTGACTTGAAGCAAGATGGTTTGGTGTGCCAGGAGAGGACACTCACTGCCTTTTCTAGCAGAATATGTTTCCAGCTAATGTGTGTTGCTTCCTGCAACATATACCATGGTGCCTGACTATACCTCTTAAATGGTAGACCATCTTCCTTGACTGCAAAGGTGGGAATCTGACTGTTTCTTACAAAAGAGGAAAGAAATTCATTGCACCATCGTTCCCAACTTGTACTATGTGTACAGCACTTGGATGCACTTATCCCTTAGTGTGAACACTATCTTACATGTGATTAATTCGGAGGATTCAGAAGCAGCTTGTTGGCTTCTAGAGCTGTTACAAGTAGAGGAGTAAGATGTCCCACAAGAATATGCTATCTAGAAACAGTGCAACTACTGTGACTCAGCTCTATGTATTTTCAGTTTCAGTAAGTTTAGTAGAGTGTAATTTGTCTTTCGCATATTGAGTGTTTACTATTCAAATATTTTATATTGTTGTTTTTTCCTGACAGGCAACCTACTACATGTATATCCTGGGAAGTGGTTGAAGCAACATGTGCTTGTCTCTTGGCACAAGCTGAAGAGGCAGAAAAAGAAACTTACTCTGTTTGTCTAGCAGAGCAAATGATCTTGGAAGAGTTTGGGAGATGCTTGTCACAGATTCTGCATTCAGAATTTAAGTCCAAAGGGCTGACAGTTGAGTAATGTACAATGTTTTCTAAAACTAATGAGTGTTCACTTTATTGAGCATCACTACATTCTGAGTACTATTATTACTCAGTGGCCTGATTTTGATCTCACACTGACTTAACTTCATTGACTTTAACTCAGTTGATTCTGAATTACAGTGATTTAAGTGAGATCAGAATCAGGACCAAAACATTTAAGAGTCATCTAGAATATTTTATTTATGTTAAAGGATTTTCCATAAAACAACATAATTGCTTTGGGCCAAATTCTGAAGTTTTTACCCAAACAAAATTACCATTGAAATCCAAATAATTTACATGGCTTTGAGAGGAGTTTACCTAAGTAAGATATTTAAGTCAATGATTTTTAGATTAAGCCCCAAAAGAGGCCTGATTTAGGATTAGGCCCCTTTTACTACTATGAAAGCACTTAGTAAAATCAGAAGAGTAGAGAGCTACCTTATAACTTGTAATATACATCTTTTGGTGTTTTCTCCACTTTTCCAGTTTGGGGAATAAAATAAATATTAAAACCAAGATTTTTAGATATGGCCTTCATTTTTGCAGTTGCAATTTTGCTCCCACAAATCTGATAGTTAGATGTGAATGATTGATATTTATATGTGCAGTTCACTACAGCTGCCCAAAAACACCTGCAGAAATGGAGATTGGATGGAGGCGCAGCTGAAAACTAGGGCCTCAAAGTTTTCTCTAGACCTATCTCTACACCTGCTCTTCCAATTACAATGAGTAGAGCTGCACTACTTTAAAAAGGATTAAACAGTCACTGGCCATTTTTGTGGGAGTTTTGTGAATATTTGGTTTTGGTCCATATATACTGTACCTGTCAATATTCAATCTACCTGCTGATAACTGTATTTTGAAGGTGTTCACATTTTTGCATCCTCACTTAGGTCCATCTTTATTCACACAATAAATACTTAATCAATTTATTTCCAAGTTTTATATGTTATCACAAATACTAATGTTCTAAAAACCCTCCCACACTGCTCTATACTGAAGTTTGATATGACAGAGCAGTGTTTTTTATTTCATTTGTTTTTTCCTATTTCTCATAGTATTCTTCCACTATGTCCCTGGTCCTGCGAAACATTTAAATATGGGCTTAAATTTAATCACCTGGGTAATCCCATCACCTTCAATAAGGACTATTCACATGAATAAAATTAAGCAAGTTAAGTGCTTTGCTGGATGGCAGCCTAAATCTTCTCTCCAATGTCATTGTTTTTATTTAATATAACTTTGTTGTGAACCCTATGTATAAAAAAGCAAATAAAACATAAGAGGTATTGTATGCTTCAGAACTTATTTTTGACAATCAGTAGCTTCTACTGCTTATAGGTAATTTACATGCTACACCATTCTGTATTTTGAGCAATTTCTAGAATCAATGTTTGAAATTAACATCTTAATAGCTTAATTTATCACAGGGTTTGTCTACACAGCTTGATAATGCATGCTAGAGGGTTGTGAATTCTAAAGCACACCGCATGCTGCACACCAACTGGCCCACGTAGACTAGACCGTGCTGGTCAGAGGTGAAAGTAAGCCGGTACGCCCCGGTACGGCATACCAGCAAGAGCCGGTGCGCTGTACCAGAGCGGATTGGGTTCCCTTGGTGGCAATTTAAAGGGCCTGGGGCTCCCAGCAGTGGCTGGAGCCCCAGGCCCTTTAAATTGACGCCAGAGCCCTGCTGCCGGAGCCCTGGGGAAGAGGCAGCGGGGCTCGGGTGGCGATTTAAAGAGTCCGGTGCTCCAGCAGCCGCTACCGCCCTGGCCCTTAAAATAGCTGCCGGAGCCCCGCCACTGCCTCCCCAGGTCTCCAGGAATGATTTAAAGGGCCCGGGGCGGTAGCGGCTACCAGAGCCCCGGACCCGTTAAATCATCCCTGGAACCCTGTTGCTGGAGCCCTGGGGAAGCGGCAGTGGGGCTTGGGTGGTGATTTAAAGGTCATGGGGCGCCTGCTGCAGCTACCGCCCTGGGCCCTTTAAATCATCCCTGGAGCCGTGGGGTAGCGGCGGCGGGGCTCCGGCAGCTATTTAAAGGGTCTGGGGCTCAGCCGCTGCTACCGCCCCAGGCCCTTTAACTTGCCGCAGCAGCCCTGCCGCCGCTACCCCAGGGCTCTAGCAGCAGGGCTCCAGGGACGATTTAAAGGGCCCGGGGTGGTAGTGGCAGCCGGAGCCCTGGGCCCTTTAAATCACTGCTCGAGCCCCCAGCTGCCACTGCTAGCCGGGGGCTCTGGCACCGGGGCTCGGGAGGCGATTTAAAGGGCCCAGGGCTCCCACTGCCACTACCCTCTGGGGCATTTTAAATCGCCACCCAAGCCCCGCTGCTGGAGCCCTGGGGTAGCAGCAGTGGGGCTCTGGCGGTGATTTAAAGGGCCAGGGGTTCCCGGCTGCCACTACTGCAGCAGAGCCCTGGTCCCTTTAAAGCTCTGGCAGAGGCCGGGGCCCGGGGGTAGCAGCGGGAGCCCCCTCCGATGGTGATTTAAAGAGCCTGGGACTCCAAAGGCCCCGCCTCTTCTGGTAGAGGCCCCGCCTCTTCAGGTGGAGGCCCCGCCCCCTCCTAAGGACTCCGGAGTACCGGTAAGTCCTTTTAAGTTACTTTCACCCCTGCTGCTGGTGTACACTAAATGTTCCCTACTGCGCGTTAACATAGTTAATGATTCAACAGCACTACAGGAACATGCACTAGGGAGTATTTAGTGTGCGCCACCAGGGTCTAGAGAGGCCAGTTAGTACACAGCATGTTGGTGCTCTTTTAAAATTCACACCCCTTTAGTGGGCATTGCTACACCATGTAGACAAACCCCCTGAAGCAAAAATTCTTCAATAAGATTTTCTCAGGATGCCTGTTTTTGCATCATATCCAGTTGCACTGCACTAATAGGATATTTCAGTTCAGTATTGTACAGCACAGTTCCAATCCATCCTTTATCAATCTATATACAGATACTGTATATTAAGCCTAATTCTCCTCTCTCATACATCAATGTAACCCCACTGACTCCAATGGATTTACACTGGTGAATCTGAGAACAGAATTTCACCTAGTTTTATTTAGATATAAAGCATTTAAATTAGCTAATCAAAGGGGAATAGTCTTATCAAATCATGCAAATATTTAAAATGTGCAAATATTTAGAGTTTTAAAATATCAGCAATTATACTAGCAAAATGAAAACTACAGTAATTAATATACTTAATTTCATAAGCTGATCATCAGCTGAGGACATGAAGGGATTCCCTCTATGGCAGGGGTAGGCAAACTTTCAGAAGTGATGTGCTGAATCTTCATTTATTCACTTTAATTTAAGGTTTCGCGTGCCGGTAATACATGTTAATGTTTTTTAGAAGGTCTCTCTCTATAAGTCTATACTATATAACTAAATTATTGTTGGATGTAAAGTAAACAAGGTTTTCAAAATGTTTAAGAAGCTTCATTTAAAATTAAATTAAAATGCAGATCTTAGGCTGCCAGCCTGCTCAGCCCACTTCCAGCCTGCGGTTCTGTTCACCTAGGCCTGCAGCGGGCTGAGTGGGGCCTGTGGCTGGGACGCCAGCTGGCAAGGGGCTGGCAGCAGGGACCCCAGACCTGGGGGTGGGGGTTCAGGGCAGAGGATGCAGGGCAGAAGGCTGGGTGTTGGGGGGAGGTCAGGGCAGAAGGTTGGGGGGGTGGGGGTGCAGGGCAGGGGGCTGGGGGGGGGGGGGAGGGCAGGGCAGAAGGCTGGGTGGTGGGGGAGGTCAGGGCTGGGGTGTGTGTGGAGGTGCAGGGCAGAAGGCTGGGTGTTGGGGGGAGGTCAGGGCAGAGGGCTGGGGTGTGTGGAGGTGCAGGGCAGAAGGCTGGGTGTGGGGGGGAGGTCAGGGCAGAGGGCTGGGGGTGTGTGGAGGTGCAGGGCAGAAGGCTGGGTGTGGGGGGGAGGTCAGGGCAGAGGGCCGGGGGGTGTGGGGGGGAGGTCAGGGCAGAGGGCCGGGGGGTGCAGGGCAGAGGGCTGGGGTGCTCGGCTCGTGGGGGTGCTCCCAGCCCCCTGCCCTGAGCGGCTCATGGCAGGGGTCTGGGAGGGATATGCCCTGTTCCACCCGCTTCCCCAAGGCCCGTCCCTACCTATCTCTGGCTGCTCTACGGAGCAGCGAGCACCAGGGCCGGCTCCAGGCAGTAGCCTACCAAGCATGTGCTTGGGGCGGCACCTGGAGGGGGGTGGCACTCACCCAGGGAGAGCGGAGCTCGCAACCATCTCCCAGCGCTCCGGCCGGCCGGGGAGAGCGGGGCAGCGGCCGGGCTCAGCGCCCTCCCCTGCCGCGCTCCCCGCGGGGGGGGGGGGGGGGATGGTGGCGGCGGGAGGCTTTTTTGCCTGGGGTGGCAAAAAAGCCAGAGCTGGCCCTGGCGAGCACGCTGCCGCTCGGCTCTGCTCCACTCCAGGGAGAGGGAGGGGGAGGAGGAGGGGCCGGAACGCACCACGCTGGGGGGAAGCTTGGCTGCAGCAGGCCCAAGCTTCTGCCTCCTGCCCCCGCAGGGGAGAGCAGTGGACGGGGGGGCTGAGTGGGGTGTGGGGCCGGGACACCCCCCCCACTGCTCTCCTCTGCGGAGGCAGCAGGCAGAAGCTTGGTCCTGTGGCAGCCAAGCTTCCCTTCTCCCCTGCTTCTTCCCCCAGCATGGCACTTTCCGGCCCCTCCGCCCCTCCTCCTCCTCCTCCTCTCACCGGGCAGGCAGTGTGCCACCCAAAATCAGCTCGCGTGCCATGTTCGGCACGCGTGCCGTAGGTTGCCAACCCCTGCTCTATGGTATAGTACTGCACCATTATTATTATTATTGTTGTTGTTTATTTATTATTAAGCTTCAACAACATGGGGATTTTACACTTTCTTTTGAAACTTATAGTGTTGGCAACTACAGAGAAAAGGTACCAAACTAGTTGAACCTTTGGCCTGGTCTGACAATTTCTGTTACTATAATGTCTTTCTTCCTTTCTGCAGACTTTCCTTATTCAGCAAGTTAAGCAGACTTCTCAATGCATTTTGGTATTTAACATTGAATATCATGTGTTTCAAATAAATGCTGAAACCTAATTTTCACGAAAACCACACAAATATCCAAACACAATGCATTCCTATCACAAACATTGTGTTGAGTCCACTCCTCACAAAAATAACAGAGGTGGGGGACCTTCCATCCCTCTGCTCTGAACTGTAAATTACATTTAAAAAGGACATTATAATTTACTTTTTAAATGTTCATAGCATCATAATTTAAGTATATTTCCTGAATCATTTATTCATGATCCTGCACATAATTTATTTTTAAAACTCTGAATGTCTTTTATTTAATTCCTCTCTCTGTCTCCTTCATATAGATGTTGATCTGATGGAGTTTCTTTTTATGCTATGCAACGTTCAGTTTAATTTCCTTAAATTACAGCAGGCCTAGTTGCTGCCATTTTTCAGTAAAATAAATTCTGTTCTTCTGAATGATTAGTGGGATTAAGAATGGCACTAATTAGAATGCAGGCTATATCTGCATTACACAGTATTTTACATTGGAGAGGGATAGTCTTATGACTAAGGCACTGAACTGGAGGTACTGAACTTAGGAAACCTGGGTTCAATTGCCAGTTCTGCCACACCCTTCTTGTGTGGCCTTATTAATCTTTCTGGCTCGGGAGGGGGGGTGTTGAGGCACCTTACACACTCCACTGCTCGGGCACTCGGTCCTCACCTCAACGGCCAATTGCCACGCCTCTCTGCGGGGCTCTGCTCTGGTCCGCGCCACCAGCCTCCCTGCTGGCTCCTTGCCGTGCCTGTCCACCAGCCACCCTGCTGGCCACTTGCTGCACCTCTCCACCAGCCGTCCACTCACCAAGATGTCTTCAGGGCCCCCCACTTAACACAGCTCTCAGGGGGACATCTTCTTGGGCAAGGGATGGTGAGAGTTCTTTTGAGGATCCCTCGCCTACTGGCATAGGCCTTTGCATCTCTGATTCTAGTAG
Source organism: Trachemys scripta elegans (assembly GCF_013100865.1). NCBI lineage: Eukaryota > Metazoa > Chordata > Testudines > Emydidae > Trachemys > Trachemys scripta. The sequence goes on from NC_048301.1 coordinate 110,029,230, forward strand.
TGGAAGGTCCAAGGCATCCAGGACACCTTCCACCTGTATGTCTCCACTGTCCAATAACCTAGATGTGTCATCATAGGGCGGTCTCATTGGTGGCATGGGTGTGTCAGCAATGGGCCTAAATACTTCCGCCATGGGGTTTAGGGCTGAAGAACTGGCACTCTCCCTCGGTTCAGCTGATCGAGACCGAAATCTCGTCTCCATTCTAGGATACACCATGGTAGTGTCTTCCTCCTCAGACTCGCTCTCAGGTGTGCTGAGTAGGGGTAGGTTAGCCACGGGGGGTCCACTGTCCATGTTGGATGATGGCTTTGGTCTAGCACATTTGTTCTGCCCAGTTGCCATGTTGTGATCCACTTCGTAAGGGGCGCCTACCAACTCCCCCACAGGGAGTAAAAGGTTTCTATGTACTGTCTTTATTTGCCCTGGCCCCACTTCGGATTTAATCTTGTAGACTGGCAGATCTCTCAGTTTTTCCACGACCAGGTAAGGTATTGCCTTCTGTACATATTGGGTTCCGGGAAGTGGGCGGGCTTACGCCCGCCCACTGCTAAAGGATCCTCCCCCCAGCCTAAGGGGAGGACCCACAGGGCCTAAAACCCAAATGATTACGGGGGACAACTAATGAAAAACCAGGGACAGGAGTGTGGTCAAAGGGTCAAAAGAAGGGAACCTGACGGGGACACCGAGCAGAGAACCCCGGACAGCGCCCACTGCTCCTCAAAGGTGTCAAGGGAGCCAGTGGATGCCGCCCAGAGGAACTCTGCCCGGATACGTGAATGGACAGAGGATCGGAAACAGGCCCCACAGTCACAGGAACCTCCATCGGCCAAACTCCTCTCCCTGGTTTTATAGATGGCCTGTTTAGCCAGGGCCAAGAGGAAGTTGACCAGGAGGTCCCGTGACTTTGTGGGGCCACCGATAGGGAGTGCATAAATGAGAAGGTGAGGGGAAAAGTGTAACCAAAACCACAACAAGATGTTGGTGAGGAGCCGGTGTAGGGGCTGCAACCTGGCACACTCTAAGTAAACGTGAGCCAGGGTCTCCCTCAGGCCGCAGAAGGGACAGGTGTCTGGGACAGGGGTAAACCGCGCCCAGTACACGCCCGTGCTCACGGCCCCATGGAGGAGCCGCCAGCTGATATCCCCGGCGGGCCTCGGGACCAGGGTGGAATAGAGGCTGGCCCACCGGGGCTTCTCACCCTCGACAGGTGGCAGGAGGTCCCGCCACTTCGTAGCAGGGCGGGACACGAGGGTGAGGAAGTGATATTGCCTTCTGTACCTATTGGGTTCCGGGAAGTGGGCGGGCGTAAGCCCGCCCACTGCTAAAGGATCCCCCCCCAGCCTAAGGGGAGGATCCACAGGGCCTGGAACTCAAATAATTACGGGGGACAACTAATGTAAAAACAGGGACAGGAGTGTGGTCAAAGGGTCAAAAGAAGAGAACCAGACGGGGACACCGAGCAGAGAACCCCGGACAGCGCCCACTGCTCCTCAAAGGCTTCAAGGGAGCCAGTGGACGCCGCCCAGAGGAACTCTGCCCGGATACGTGAACGGACAGAGGATCGGAAACAGGCCCCACAGTCACAGGCACCTCCATCGGCCAACCTCCTCTCCCTGGTTTTATAGATGGCCTGTTTAGCCAGTGCCAAGAGGAAGTTGACCAGGAGGTCCCGCGACTTTGTGGGGCCACGGATAGGGAGTGCATAAATGAGAAGGTGAGGGGAAAAGTGTAACCAAAAACGTAACATAATATCGGTGAGGAGCCGGTGTAGGGGCTGCAACCTGGCACACTCTAAGTAAACGTGAGCCAGGGTCTCCCTCACGCCGCAGAAGGGACAGGTGTCCGGGACTAGGGTAAACCGCGCCAAGTACACGCCCGTGCTCACGGCCCCATGAAGGAGCCGCCAGCTGATATCCCCGGCGGGCCTCGGGACCAGAGTGGAATAGAGGCTGGCCCACCGGGGCTTCTCACCCTCGACAGGTGGCAGGAGGTCCCGCCACTTTGTATCGGGGCGGGACACGAGGGTGAGGAAGTGATATTGCCTTCTGTAGTGGGGCAACTGCCCCACTCCCTGAGAGTATGGGCTGCGGCAGGCCAGTGGGACTGCGCAGACATGGAGCCAATGGGGGAAGGGCTTATTGGGAGCCAATCAGGACCCAGATTGGAGGCAGCCAATCAGGGCCAGGCTCAGCCCTATAAAAAGGCTGCCCAGGGAGTGAGCAGTCAGTCTGTTCCAAGCCTTTGAGAGGGGAAGGATTATCTCCAGAGCTGGGAGCACAGCACAGCACAGCACAGCACAGGCCAGGCCAGGCCAGGCCAGGCCAGGCCCATGGGAGCAGCAAGGTAACTCCAGCCTGGTGTCTGCCAGGCTGCAGGCCCTGAGGGGAAGGACCTAGCCGGTGCGAGGGGCCGAAGGGGAAACGGCCCAGGGACGTGGACAGATGGAGAGAGAGAAGGAGGGCAGGATGGCTGCCACTAGAGGGTCCCTGGGTTGAGACCCAGAGTAGTGAGCGGGTCCCCCCCACTTTCTCCCTTGCAGTACACCCAGCCATCGGCCATAGGGAGCGGCCATCGTAGACCCGCCAGATCCCTGACAAGAAGGAATTAGACTCAGAGGGTGTGATTGGACATGGTGGCTGGAATGTAGGACTACTGATCACCCAATCCCAGAAGGGGATGTGGCTGGACTAAGGGGCACTGCTGGAGGGCAGTGGTCCTGAAGAGGACGCCGCAAGTTGGTGAGCGATGTGGGCTCAGACGCCAACTGAGGGCAAGACAACAGATGGGACACCACCAGGAGGGGGTGCTCCTCTGGACAGAGCTAACTGCTGGAGTAACCAGTGGTGAGTTCCAACCTTGTTACACCTTCCATCTGTTGGCTACCTTGTGTTTGCCAGCAACATCCAAATTTGACAGCAGAACTCTATGCCCCAGCTGGAGCTCCTGCAAACACACCCTAGCAGTATACAGATGCTTGTTATGGTCTGAGTTTTTCTGAGCTACAGACATAGCTAAACAATAAGCATCCCACAGCTTTTTTCTTAGTTGGGATACAGATTGCTGATGAGTCTCATAGCTGTCTACATCCTGATATGGCAAAGCACAAGTCTATGAGTAATCTTGGCTCTCGCCCAAACATCAAGAGATAGGGGGTGACTCCTGTAACATCGTTCTTTGTGGCGTTGTAGGCATGCATCAAAAACACAACATGCTGGCTCTAGGTTGCCTTCGGCTCTCGCCGTAAAGTCCCCAACATATCTAACAGACTTCGATTAAACCTCTCTGGCTGAGGATGACCTTGTGGGTGATAAGGCGTTGATCTAGACTTTTTAATTCCTGTTATCCTCAGCACCTCCTTCCGAAGGTGACTCTCAAAGTCCTGCCCTTGGTCGGAGTGTATCCAAGCTGGGAATCCATACACTGAAAAATATTTCTCCCACGTCACTCGAGTGACGGTGGTGGCCCTCTGGTCACGTGTGGGATATGCCTGTACATACTGTGTAAAATGGTCAGTCACTACTAAAATATTCCTTACATTAGTCTTGTCCACTTCTAAAGACAAGAAGTCAATGCATACCAGCTCCAAAGGTTTGCTGCTGGTGATATTCTTCAGATATGCAGCTCTAGTGGGCAGAGTTTTCCATTGAACACACTGAGTGCACGTCTCACGTTTCCTATGAACATCTTCTGCCATCCAGGGCCAATAGAACCTACTACAAATAAGTTCCAGGGTTCTCTCCATTCCTAAATGTCCAAAGTCATCATGCAGGGCCCTCGTGGCCAGGGCTCTGTACTCTTTTGGTAGCACTAGTTGCGTTCATTGTTGTAAAGGGCCAGTGGTAATTCGATGCAGCACTCCCTGAATCAGTTTTAGTTTGTTCCATTCTCTCAATAGAAGTTTACCCTTAGGGTTAAGTGGGATAATCGCAGTGGAACTTTGCCCCTCCCTTTTGGCAAGTAGTGTATCACAAATTTAAATATCTTGCAGCTGGGCTTCTTGCCAGTCAGCTGCATTGAGCATGGGCAATGGAGATTGGTCCAACACAATATAATTCACTGAGGCAGATGGCATGCTTTCAGGGGGCAGACCTAGAGCTTCTGCAACACACCCATGAAGACTCATGGGCCTCTGGCTCTCGATGATTCACATGGGTCTCCTTCAGCTGGCTGGTCTACCATCACTAATGCCCCTTTCACATTTCTCATCCCACCGTGGTCCAAATGGTTCTAAGGGGCCATGATGTCTCTGCTCAGGAGCCTTTGGGGACCTCCCCTTATTCCCCATACCCCTTATGTGGTACCCAGGGGACCTTGCTGGTAGGTCCCCTGGGTACCAGTCCAGCAAGATCATTCAGGGGTTTTACAATGGTAGCATAGTTCTTTACAAATCTGCGGTAGTAGCCACTAAATCTAAGAAAGGTCTTGAGTTCTCTGAAATTACTTGGACGTGGCCATGTAGTGAGGGCATCACACCCTCTTGAGACACAATGTGACCCATGTACTTCATTGAGGTTCAGCAGAACTGGCATCTGTCAATGGAAAGCTTCAACCCATAGGCTTCCAACCGATCTAGAACTTTAAGAAGTCTTTCTTCATGCTCCCCCAAGGTTCTTCCAAATACAACCAGCTCATCCAAATAAACTAACACTTGCAGTAAATTCATGTCTCCCACAACTTTCTTCATAAGATGCTAAAACTTAGCAGGTACTCCAGAAATCCTGACTGGTAGCAGTCTGGAGTAGGCAGCTTCCACAGTGCAATTGCCACATGCTTCTCCAACTACAGGGCAGCTCTCATTCTTGTGTCCTTGCGCTACAGTGCTGGGACGAGCTCATCACACAGTCCCATGAATGTGGCTTTCCTCATGTGAAAGTTCTGCAGCCACTGCTCGTCATCCCAGACGTGCATGACAATATGATCCAACCACTCAGTGCTTGCTTCCCGAGCCCAAAAGCAGCGTTCCACTGTGGTCAGCACCTTCGTGAATGTCACAAGCAATCTTGTGTTGTAGCTACTACACTTGGTGAAATCAATGTTGAACTCCTCTTGCCTTTGTAGTTTAAGGAGTAACTCCACTGCCACTCGTGACGTGTTAATAAGAGCGAGCAGCATATTGGTCAACAGTCATCCATTCCTTCAGACCGAAGAGGCAGAGCACACAGCACACAAACTGTTGAAAGATGGCACCAAATGCAGATGGAAGCACAGGGATTGCTGGGATGCGAAGCAATGCATCACGGGGCATTGGGACAGGACCCAGGATGCCTCACGACCCCCTCTGCCTTCCCACAACTCTTAGCGGCAGAAGAGGAAGAGATGTTCTGTGGGATAGCTGCCCAGACACCGCTCCAAATACCGATGCAAGTGCCATAAGTGTGAACAGGCTATTGCACAGGCTGCTGTTGTGTGTTCACACTGTCAGCTGTTTCCCCTCAATGCTCTCTGAGCAGCGCTGTACCTGCCAGTGCTGTAACTCTGCCAGTGTAGACATACCCTATATGTATGTGCCTAGCACAACAGGGCCCCAATCTTGGTTTGGGCCTCCAAGCACTACTGTAATACAAATAATAGTAATACTATTCAGATATTAGGCCCAGGAAGAGGCATGTAGGGAACTTGCAAAACCAAAAAACAGTCCTCTGAGCATACCACAAAATAGTGCTTTCATAAATCTTAATTATAATGTGGATATTTGGCATTCAGTATTATCCACTTCAGAGACAAATATGACTCAGTATTAAATTACTACAATCTGTGCTGATGTAGGAGTAACCCTGACACTATCTCTTTGAGCCATTTTTGTTAGAGTAATTGCATTAGTAATAGCCAATTACACAGCAATCTTATGTTCCCACAAAATTAAGGTAATTACTGTAACTGGAGACACATCCCCCGTATTCCATCCTAACAAGGAAACTGGTTAGAGGCAATGTAATGTTTCAGTGTCTATAAAAGAGATTCACTAAGGTGTAATTATATTATTGGAAGTGGGGAGGGGAAAGTCTTTACATTTGGAAAGAGCATGGAAACAAAATTACAGTTGGGGATACAAATGTCTGTTCTGAATGCATGTAGAACAGGAGGCATTTATATTTAGGTGCTTTTCTCCAACAATACAGAGGAAACGTCTTGGGAACATGTGAATAGAGTTCTGTATTTTGAAAGAGGTAGATGTATGTGTTTGAAATAGATTTATTGTGACTTACATAAATGTACATTCTTCTCTGAACTGAATTACCCAGAGCACAGAGAATCTTGGGTTCATTTATTTTAATACAATAGTAAATGTGTCTGAACATTTACTTTAAGCAAACATTCAGAGTGCTACATTCAGCTCATAATTAGTGCATATTAATGTAATGTTGTATTTTAGCATTTACCTTTCTTTAGATTCCCTGATACCTGTACAGAGCTCTGGGCACCTCTCAGAACTTTAAACACGAGGTTAGCTATTTAAAAATTACCACACAAAACCTTAATTCATCATTTTTTCCAAGTACTATATTAACCGACTCTCACAAGAGCTAAAGTCCAGTGATATAAGAAACCACCTAAATTGTCTTTCAGCTTTCAGCCCTCCAGAGAAATACCAGTGAGAAAATAGGAGCACTGCACATGCCTATAAGATTAACAAATCCAGGGTCTGTCAGACCAATGGGGAAGTGAATTCTATAGGGTCCCTCAGAGAGAACTGTCACACTGCCTTCTGAGACTCCTGCTAGGTTAGTACAGTTCATGCATCACCTCTCATTCAGGGCCGAGCACTGAGCCTAAAGTCACAATCTAGCCTTTATGTATTTTGATTTGGAAAAGATGGCAAATAATTTAACAGGCATGCACCTTGTCAGCAATTAAAATTAGAATTTCATTAATGTCATAAAGCAACAATTAATAAACTGCTCACCCACCACAAATACCCAGCTCCCCCAAAGCTACAGAAATAACCAATAATGCTTCAAATAAATTATAAAACCTCCCTTTCCCCTTCTCCCCAAAGGCCTGGGAGCAAAGGTGGGCCTTGCAATATGTCCAGCAGATTAAAGGGTCACTGTCAACTTGAAGCCTATTCAATTTTAAAACATGAGTTAACAGTAGTTTCAGATACTACCCTTGTCCCTGAAACTCCCTACCAATCTATGTGGTTTTAGTCATGCTTTCCTATTTGTTTTTCTCTCTTGTTGCTAAGTGAAAGTGCTGTTAAATGCAAAGTAAAATGGGGAGAAAGAAAGATACACTACTGTTTTCCTCTGAACTCTTTCAGTTATAGTAATCTTAGGTGTTCCTTAACAATATAAACAACGCTCTCAGGAAGGGCACTCCACCATGTACTCTGAAACACAAAGTAGTCCTTCCCATCCTCAAGAAATCAACACTTGATGCTAGTGACTCTGGCTATTTTTCAGCAGGGACCATATAACATCAGTAGCCAGAGAATTGCCCTGGTTTCCTACAGTTTACAGAAGTTCAAGTAGCTGTATGTTTTAAGTCAGAAAGTCCTAAGTGGCACAGGAACTGGCTTCCTGAGGTGCCACTTATTTTATGTTGCCGCAGTGGATGTCAGTAGAGATGCTCAAGTTGGACGTTCCCTCATTATAAATGAGAGGAAATCATGGCAGGACATTCTCCCTGAGGAGAGGTTGGCTATGAAATTCACTTCTCTCCTTGGTCCTTCAGAGTCTGAACAACCCAAGGTATGCTGCAAAGCGCATCTTTTTGCACAGGCTTTCAGGGCTGTTAGAGTTCATAGATAGAGGGGTTGGAGAACACAGGATGAGGCAGGTCAAGTCTTTGGATATTCCCATATTGATTGAGTTTCTTTGGTTTCTGTGTGAGACTATTAACTAGATATTTGGTGGATCCTAACAGCATATTGAACATTTTTAGGATTTCAAATGCTGGGTCAGACTCTCAAGTGATGTAAATCAGCAAGGCTCCATGGAAGTCAACAGATCTATTCTGATTTATACCAGCTGAGGATCTGGCCCACCAGAGTTTTTTAATATTTGGGAGATACCTGGAGTTCTGGATAAGCACCAGGGAAATCGAAAGACTAGAACTTTGAGATCTTTGGTGGAAGATGCTATAGAAATGCAGAGTCTGGTTATTATTTATTATTAATACCTACAGCAAGGGAGATGACACCACTGCAATTATAAGAAACAAGAAGCCTCAGGGGCTTGGAGGATCAGTGTCATTTATTTATAAAGAAATGACAGACCATAGTACCATATTTAAGTGCAAACCACCCTGGGGCAATTGGAAGTTTCCAGAAGCCTCCAGGAAAGTGTTGAAAGTTTTCACTGCAGAGGGCCATCTGGTGGCAAAGACTTTGTTGTCTTTGGCTCTGGACATGGCAGATGCTTCATCCAGAATTATGGTATCAGCTGTAACCATGAGGAGAGCCTTGCGGTTGCAAAACATAGAGGACTTACCTTTTGAGAGTCATTTTTGTTTTCAGAAAAGACTGATGAAACTTTAAATCTGTTTAAGGATCATGGGCTACTACTATTTGTTCCTGGGAGTTTATACCTCAGCCACAAAGTGACATCACTATGAGGGTCAACAGCAGCAGTAGCAGTACCACTCACAGAAGTTTTTCTGCTAGTCATCCTTTTCTGTGAGGCAGCAAGACCTTTTCCAGAAAAGGTCAGAGATCTCAGAGGAGGAGGTCTTCTGGGTCCAGTTTCAACCGGTTAGCGAATCCTTCTCCAGCAAGCACCCATTTTGCCTTGCCTGTCTAGGGCAGCATTCTAGTTGTGTACCGCCCATCTCTGTCTTCTCAGTTTGGAGACTAGTTGTCTCACTTCTACTATGGTTACCATGGACAAATGAGTCCTAAGCATCATGAGGTCGGGTAATGCCATACAATTCTTAGCCATCTCTTCTCAACACCTTCTATCCCGTCCCTCTTCAGGGACCCTTCTTATAAGACATTGTTCCTGAAGCAGGTCCAGACTCTGCTTGTGCGAGAAGCTATAGAGGAGGTTCCCCTACAGCAATGGTTCTCAACCTATTTATAACTGTGGGCCACATATGCCACCCATCAGATGCTATCGGTACTGACTTCACTGAGGCAGCCTACCTCTAGGGCGGCGGGGCCGTCTGGTACCGTAGGTACCATGTCAGCCGAAGACCCTAAGCAGGCAGGCTTGGAGAGAAGCGGGAAAGAGAAACATCCCTTTCTCAGCACCGCCAATGCTGCTCAAACATGGTGCACCGAGCAGCACTGCAGTCTGTGGCACCACCTTCTGCCTCTATAGCACATAGTGTGGAATCATTGGTACTGACGACTGCGGTAATTTCATGGGCACCACCAACGCTTTCCTCAATATCGATGCTCTTGGTACCGCAGCAATTTCTTTGCTACAAAGACCTCCTAGTCTCCTCTCCTTGGTACTGATGTTACTCCAGCAAGCTTGGTCCCAAACCAATTTACACCACCATCCAGATCAGCTCCTTCTTTCTCCAGCTATGAGAATGATGATGAGGAAGGGGAGATCTACTCATCACATCACTCCTCACCCATCCAGACAGCCACCAGACCAGGCCCCCCAGAATAACCTGGATACCACCCCAGAATGGAAACCCAGGGGTGGTATAGACATCCATGGATGCCACACCAATACCATTCCTGCCACAGTGGCCCTATTGGGATCCATGAGGCAGCGTACTGTCACCACTATTATAAGCCTCCCAATACCCACAGGGAGAGATTGAGACATTCTCCATCATCCTCAATACTGGGACCCTCTGAACCCCCGGAAGAGGCACCTGGAAGAGGACCGGAGGAGACTTCTGACCAGGAAGTCACCCCAGCTACCAATTTTTCTTCCTCCTCTCTGTATGAAACTATCATGTCCCCACCACCTGCAATGGGTGATGAAATTAAACAATTCTAAGAGCTGTGTAAGAGGATTGCGGACTTGCTAGATATACCATTGGAAGAAGTTGAAGAATCTCAACACAAATTGTTTGGACATTCTACTAACAGCAATTTCATCCAAAATTGCTCTCCCAATAACATTGACACTCATGGACCCAGCCAAGACCATCTGATAGACCCCAGTAGCAGTTCCATCCACTTGTAAAAGAGGACAAAAAACACTACTTCCCTCCAACGGAATGGAATTTTTGTTTTAACACCCGACACCAAACTCTCTGATAGTAGAGGCCATGAATGAATGGTGCAGACAACATCATTCTAGATCCACTCCGTATGATAGGGACTGGAAGCAATTAGATTGGGCAACCCTACAATTCAGGATAGTCAATTATGAAGCACTGATGGCTAAATATAACCACTCCAATCAGTCAAAGATATCTGGATTTATTGATTATTTCCCTGAGGACAAAAAAAGAGCAATTTTAAAGCAGTCATCTTGGAGGACTACCCTCTAGTTTGAGCAGCCTTACAAGCTTCACTGGATTCCGCAGACGCAGTGGCACAATCCATCGCCACAGACATAGTCATGCTGCAAGCCTCCTGGCTCCACCTCTCTGGTTTCCCCAAAGAGGTACAATCCACTGCAGAAGATCTCCCAGTCGAGGGACTGAAGCTGTTTGCGGCTAAGACCGATGAGTCGCTTCACACCCTAAAAGACTGCAGGGTGACTCTTCAGTCCTTAGGCATCTATATGCCTATACAAAGAAGGAAGCAAGGAAAATACTACTCAGCACAAAGAACAAGATCTGCAATAGACGTACAACCACAGAGGCAATATGATGATTCCCAAAGACATAGGTTCACAAGACGGAGGCCACTACCATCTCGGCCATCAACATCCCAGCAAACCCCCTCTAAACAGCAATTTTGAGGGTTTGGTCGAGGACCTGAGATACTTCCTCCCTCCATTTTCATTGAACCCTCTACAACTAGCCATCCTTTTGGAGACCATCTGACCCCATTCCACCCAGCATGGCAGACCATCACATCCGATAAATGTATATTAAAAATCATTGAGACTGGCTATTCAATCCATTTCACCTCCTCTATTTCCCCCCCCCACACACACACACACCTCCCCGTCCTTATTCAGGGACCCTTCTCACAAGCACCTACTATGACAGGTCGTAAGCCATCTCCTGCATAGGCACCAGCTTCCTCCGGGCCCAGGGGGTGCTCAACCCCCTGCTCTGCCCCAGGTCCCGCCCCCTTCCCACAAGACCCCACCCCCACCCTTTCTCCCAAGTCCCCACCTGCCTCTTTCCCCACCCAGTTCTGCCCCCTCCCCTGAGTGTGCCCCATCCCTACTCTTCCCCCTTCCTCCCAGAGCCTCCTGCACACCGTGAAACAGCTGATTGCAGTGGGCTGGAGGGAGGGGGAGGAGTTGAATGGCAGGGCCCCCGGTGGACAGGAGGCACTGGGGGGGGAGGGGGGAGCTGGCTGCCAGTGGGTGCTGGCTGCCAGTGGGTGCTAAGCACCTGCTAATTTTTTTTCCATGGGTGCACCAGCTCTGGACAAGGGATCATAATATTCTCCTATCTGGATGACTGCTTATTAAAGCCTGCATCTGAGAAGATGCTTTGGAAACTATCCAAAAGACAAAAGCTCTCTTCACACAACTAGGTACATAATACACTTACCTTCACAAATAGAAGATATTCCATATATGGTGCCCGAATAGACAAACATGGCAACTACCTTTCCTTTACCAATGGTATTAGATTATATCCTGGAACTCAAAAAATCAGACCTATCAATGAGCTCAGAATATACTTTATGGCAATCATGGCTTTTCATCACAAAGTTGACGAGTTCTCAGTTTTCACCCACCCTACCACTAAATGATTCCTCAAAGATATTTGTAACCTTTATCCATGAAAACTAAAGGCCCAATTCTACAGTTTTCATATTCAGCATTTAAATACTATATAGTGATGGACACTATAGAAAACCTGGATTTGGGGGGGAGGGAGGGGGAGATTTCCTGCAGGCAAAAGTCCTGTTGGCTTTAATGGGAGTGCAAATATGCAAATCACATTTTTTTTCTATTCTATTTTGAAGCAGTGTTTGCTTCCTTAGGAAAGGATTTTTCAATGCTTCCAGTTGTTTGCAAATAGCTTGTCTTCTATTTTACAGTGTACTTGGCTTTATCACTTGCAGATCCCCTTTCCTTGCTTTGTGTGGTTCAGAGCACATATAAAAGTCAGGCTACCTGAGTGCAACAAGAGAAGTGTCAAAAATTTTCACAAAATTTCACTTGAAAATATTTGTTCCATTTGGAGAAACTTTGGGATCTTGGAATTTCATGCCCAAGCAGGATAGTGGCCATTTCTTAAAATTTTGTGCACTGCAGGGCTTGATTCATATGCTAGTGAAATCAGTGGGAGGCAGGTGTTTGTTCTGGCCCTCTTGCCCGTGTCCAAGTTTCTTTCCCCCAGATCTAACCCAGTGCGTCCTCACATGTAATCAATGGTCTGACTGCTAGTTGGCCTGCCTGTTGCGAGGTGAATTGTTTTACCTACACAGTTCCCCAAGTTAGCCAAAAAGAACAGCAATAAATCAGGAGTCAGCATTTTTTCCAGCTTTGGTGAGGCATATACAGTAGAACTTAGGCTAGGCAGGCAGGACACAAAATCAGCATCACTTGAACAACGAAGTTCAAGAACAGCAGGACTAACAGCACAGGCAAAGTTTGGTTGTGAAAGTCAATGCATACTTTCACACTCCAAACAATATTTTCAGCAGCAGCAACAACAGCTTGTTTTTAGTCACAATTCACCTAATCATAACTGTTTCTTATGATCTATAAACTACCCACAGATAGTCACAGGTGTCATAGTGAAAATAAAGGTCTATTAAAAGTATACTAAAATATTAACCTCAGCCAGGAGCAGCACCAGCCAAACTAGATAGACCTTGTGTTTGTACAGTGCCTATAGAATGTACACAGTGAGGTCCTGGTCAAAGAATAGGGTTCCTAGGTACTCATATGATACAAATAATAATAATAGACCTGTCAGCTGGGTCTTCAACTCTGATCCCGTCTCAGTGTTTTAGATGTGTATAGGTATGTCTACACTTATGGTGGCGTATAGAGTACAGACTCTGCACGTCTCCCTACCACATGGATAAAGACAGGGGAACCCCACTTATCCGATCTAAGTGGGACAGGAGCCAGATCCAATTATCAAAAATTTGGATAATCTGGCGAATGGGCAAAGAGCTTCAGCCCTGGGTGGCAGGGCACCTGCTGTCAGCCCCAGTTCAGCTAATCTGGAGAGTTGGATAATGGAGGCTCAGCTATACGGGGTTCTATTGTACTATGTAGATGGTGAGCATTGCTAAGGGAAGTAGAATAGAGACATGCCAGAACCTTAGAGTATATACCCCAAATGGCTCTCTCCACACCCAAGCGGTGCCTTCCATGTCTACACTGCTATTTTTAGCAGAGTAGTGTCCCCTGTGGGAGCCTGCCCTGCTGCAGTGAAAGGCTCTGGCAGTAGTGAAAGACTCGGGCAGGGCAGAGGCAGTGGGGAAAGACTCCAGCAGTCTTAGCCTTTCCCTGCTGCCTTCCCCCACTGGAGCCTTTCACTTACATGTGTAGCAACACAGTGCAGCATAGACACAGCTTTCCACTGTGGTGTGTAGCTACACATACCCTACACGTTGCAAGTGTACACAAGGCCGATGTGCAACCAAAGCATTGCACAGATCTGACCGTTGCTCTCCCAAACTGAAATATTTTCCTTCTCCCCTTTAAAACAATTCTTGTCCTGCTTCTAGTACTGAGAAGGGAATAAAATGAAAAACATGCAAACCCATTACCGCAGGCAAACAGCAAGTAAATGCATGCCATAAACTAGCATCAGTACAGTGACACCAGTGATGGGGAACTTCAAAACATTCAGAGTTCAGATAAGCACCCAGAAGTTTTAGAAGACTATAAAAACCTACATTCCCTAAGCTGCCCACAGACCCCAGATTATGCTGTTTTTCTGATCTCACGAGTGATAAATTCTTCTGGAAGCAGTTTACTGTTAAAATAAGCTAATGCCACAGGATAACTCTTGTGTCAGTGTACAGTGTCACCAGGCATACAGCAAATATTATAAATGACTTAGTTGTTTAAATACAAAGGCTACAATATCATTTTCAGAACAGATGTCCTCTGTCAGTGTGATGAGTGAGCATCTGATGTAAAATTTCAATGAGTAATTTAGCAAACACGGCATTTGTACCAGAAAGATCAAAAGCAGCTCACATGAAGGATGCTGTTGTGTTTCATAGCTCTTACACAAGTACTAAACATATCCTAGCACAATATTTGTGAAGACTGCATGTATAAAATCCCACTTCAGTCATGTTCAGATTCCTGAACAAACTTTAAGAAGCCAGTGGTGTGTGAAACCTGATAAAGAAAGCAAGCTAATAACTTGATTGCAGTAAAATCAGAAAAGCCAATTACCCACAACCAAAACAGATACATCGATGAGGTACAAATGCATTGCCATCTTGTTTAATCTATGTCTTAAAGGTAGCGTGGTCTTTTACATGTGTGATGAGAGGCAGCAAGTGCTCTTTCTGTCGGACCAGAGAATTGCAAAGGAGGCAGCTCCAGCTGGACATTTCATTCTGCTTAAACACCTGGCTGATGGGCATGACTTTGTGGAGTGGGTCAAACACAGGAGGACGTTTAATGTGACTGCAGTGGAAGTGAGAAGCACAGTCAATGTACCAGTTTTGGGGAAGCATGTCTTTGGTGAAAGCAGAGAGAGACACCTGTCTTGTGTTTTGAACACTGCTACTTAGCAGATACCTGGGAGTTGTAAACTTTGCTGTTGCTTTTTTACATTGGATATCACTCCTAAGAACATCAAGCCTTTAATGTGGTGTTCACCCTTTGGTATTTAGCTTAGCTTCCATGACTACCAATTTTAATTTTACTAACATAAAATGAAATTGTTACTAAACCAAACTGATTTAAAGTTTACCAGCCTTTAATGGAACTTTTCACAGTGACATTTACAGTAACTTTTTTAAGTTAACATAGTTGTTTTTATTTTTACAGCATGATGAGAAATTAGCAGCAGGTAAAGTAAATCTATTTGTTCTATTCCAAGTAGTTAATGTCCAGATTTTGAGCTGTTAATCTTCTTTTGATGTTCATAAATTTCACTGGTGTTGAATTTTTATAACCTAAATTCAAAAAATATATATTCACTACACATGTTCCGCCTTTCCCCAATCCCACCTCTGCAGACTCCAGGATTTGCAGAAGACTGTTGCCTGCCTTTTTGCCAGTCCAAAAATAAAGGCTTTTTAATGTAATTTTTTGCGTTATGCTATGAAATGGTTGAACCTCCAGTATATACATGGGATTTTCCACTGCACTCCATGCTGGCCTAACTCTGCTCCCATCAAAGTCAGTGGTTCACTGGCAGCAGGGTTAAGGTAACACTAAACATTGTGGAAAATCCTGCCTGTGTTCAGTCTTTTCCCCTTGATTTGAAGTGAATTAGCAAAGCAGGGGACAGATCCTCAGCTAGTGTAAATTGTCCAGTGGATCTATGACAATTTATAGCAGCTGAGGGTCTGCCCCAAGGGTTTTGCCTGCATCCCAGATCGAGAAATTTATTTGTCTGGGTAACATTTTAAAAATCGACATATAAATGCTTCTGGCAGATTTACTTGTATATTAAATTTTTAAAATTACTTTTTAACACCGCATTCAAGTCCTCCAGGTCAAGCTTGTAATATTGCTCTTCACTATCAGAAGCATATCTTCTACCATCTGTTAAAAATTAAAAATGAGAGAGACAAGTTACCAGTGAAAATGTTTTATCAATACATCATTCAAAACAAGGCACAGGTCTGGATGGTTTATTATAAATATTCAGTATGCGTGTGAGAAAGCCACACTGAATCCAGACAAAGATGTGATTTGCTGAGCTGTGTGAGGGAGCTAGGAACTCCTGAATCTTGACACTGACTCCTCCTTTGGTGTTGGTCAGGTCACTTAACTTCTCTGACCTGGTCTCTACTAGTCAAGAAGGCATTGCAACAAACCATTCATTGAGCTTGCAATGCCTGTACAATCATAGGTATGCACAGCACATTTCATTAGGGTGTGCACCCAGGGAATATTTTTTTTTAGAGGCAAACATTTATTGAAAACTCAATCGTAAAGGACATTATTTTTATTCATCAAACAAACTAAAGAAACTAAAACTTAACTCAACTTTTTTTTTTTTAATTAAGAACTAAACTTTACTTAAATTAAAACACAAAGCCACTTTTTTTGAGACATTAGGGTGTGCCTGGGTACACCCAGCACACCCTGCATGCACGCCTATGTGTACAATGCCTTGTGTCCTCATAGACAGCAGCTGTCCAGTGTTTTGCAAGAGCTTCTTGTACTGGTTGCTTGCAGTTCTGGGACAAAGTTCACCCCTACAATGCAGTGCTTCGCATATGGAAATTACTCAGGCATCTCTGCTGCCAGCAACACTGCTCCATGTTATGGGAAAGAAGTTTCTGTGGCCCTAGAATGCACTTGGTACAGTACAAGCATAGTTGTAAAGAATATTGCATATGCACCAAAATGGTTTAGTTCAAAAATATTCCTGTGTGGAAATACCAGACCATTGCAAGGACAAGCAAGAAAATGAACTGTTTCATGCAGTCATATCTCTGCAGTAGTTTCTTTGCTTCATATAAACACATCTTCTCTGGAAAAAATTCTGGACTCCAGCTGATGATCTCTTAAAATTTGTCAAGAGAAGCAAAAGTGATTTTAACTACCTGTGAGTTCCCTTGATCCTGGGCCATCTGGATGTTGGACAGCTTCTCTGGCATAGATTAGAGTAGCTTGAAGATTTCTCTAACTTGTACCCACTGCCAACAGCCCTACGAGGTCATTATGATACCTGGGGATCGCTGGGAACAGGGAAACTGTGCTAATCCCCTCTTTCCCCCAGCTTTGCCCCGTGTACTGGCCACCAGGAGGAGGCTGGGTTGGAGTAAAAGCCATTATGGTGGCCTTATTGGTTCTATGCCATCCAAGAATCCCCCTACACTGGGGAATATTCCTGTGGCTGGTTAAACGAGCCTCATAGCCATTGCCCATCAGTGAAGCAGGGCCAAATTGTCCTAGTGGTGGAAGGATCTAGGCCTACAGCTGTGATCCACCTCTGAAATATTTTGATTTTTAATTTGATCCACTCCAAGATTATTATTTATCTACATTAACATCTCAACCTATAGTCACAGGAAATAAAACTTCTTAAGTAAATCAGGTTTTAGAGGTTTATGAATCTGAGAGCTTACAGTAATTATGAATGAACTCTTTGGTCATCACTCTCCAGAAGCATATTGTTCCCACAGTATCATTTATAAAATTCTTCCAAGCCTGAAAGAGCATTTCAGACCTTGTCACAGTTATCTCTTTTTGCAAATGTCATCTGGCTAATATAGGAAGACATTGAGTAGGTGTAGTGCTAAGTCTCTACTTCAGGTACCTTTTGTCACTTCTCGTCAATTAAACTAGTTTGCTTTCAAAGATATAACTAAATAGTGCTGTCTACTCTGTGACATTCTGTTGTCAAACAATGGCAAACTTTATCAGATTGCCCTCTGTTGCTAGCTCTTGTCTTTCTCTAGTTATTTAATTAAATTAGATGATTGCATACTTTATAGACTCCTCTGAGAATCAACGAAACAAAATACTTGTTTACTTACCGTAATTTAAAAAATCTGAATTGAAAGTTAATTTAAAATCCTGCACTGGAATGCATGGTTTGTTCTACAGGTAGAGACATTTGAATGCTCGGAGATTATTTGTTTTCAAGACTGGACACTAGCAGTAAAATTGGTTAAAAGTAGACAGTACAATATACAATTACCACTTTTAATCAAACTGTTTTTGGGTTGACTTTATAACAAGTACATGAAAATGTACAGACATCACAAAAATTAGAAACACAATCTTATTTTTCTGCCAATAATTATTGTACTATTTGTCCAAGGCACTAGTATTTGTAATTGTAAATAATATGTTGTGTAAAAGAAAGACATGACGGTGGTATTAGTAGAAAAATAACATTTCTAACAGAATTTGTACGTAACACAAAAAAATTACCAGTACTTTGGTATTCGGATATCCTTACACAGAAAATGTATTTGTATATTTCACGGTGGTACAACTTTCATATGATAAAACAGCTTTATTAACTTACCAGTGTTTTTATTTAATGTGGTATTTTAAAAAATACATATCAATTCAGTTTCATAACTATTTTTTAGTCCAACTAAGCATTTAATCTCACTGTGCAAATGATAGGCTACTGAATCTAACTTACATCGTCCTTTGAGGTATAGCATTGATTGTGGGCCCCAATTTCTTGCTATGAGTTTGTTCTGCAAGTTGCAAAAACAAAGTAGAAATTATTCGGCTAGAAATGAATCCTCTCATAAAGTCCTGCAGAGACATTTTTAACCCAAATTTTACCTTTGGAGCACACCAAGATTCAACTATAAGAAAAACCATGAGGATGGCACAGGCGCAAACCACTGCAGTTTTAGTTTTCTGTAAGAAAATAATAATTTAAAAAAATATATTTTTGTCTTTCATAATACATTTAGCAAAACGGAGCAATGAATATTATAAATCAAAGTTCATGCACACTCTGTATTCATCTTACCATTTTAGCACGTCTGCTGCTGTCACTCTATCATCCAAATGCTGTCAAAGATTTGGTTTGCCACTCTCTCACTGGAAAAGAGCTTGAGCAGCTGATGATCATAAAACATGCAAACCTCAGTTCAGCTGGGCATGTTTTTTTCCAGCAGTCAGTTTTAAAGGTGACAATGTATAGATGCAGTTTAATATGCAAAAATTAGGTATACAGAATCTACCTTCCTTTGTGATCAAAACAACAAAATTATTGTGTCGGGCTCTTTTATACCAGGGTAGTTAATGACAGTTGTCCCCGTGAGATCCGGAAACAACCTGTACCCAAAGGAAAAAAAAATACAAGAGAAAAGTTGACTAAATGTCAAGCATTCTCATTAGATGCTGCATATGTGTAATTTGCATCTTCCGCCCTGTTTTCTACCATGGTAAACACCTGATAATGGGGAGGGTTGAAAAGGAAAGTTTCCCTATTCATTGACTATTTTATATGCTCATTTATCCATCACTCTCTTCTGTTCTCTTTAGTTGGTTGTACCGTACTCATTACCATAGCACCTATGTAGAGCTACACATTTTATTTTACTTGTATGTACTGTTCCAACCCTTCCTTGCAGTTGTTACTTGTTTTTTATCCTATATGCCATTCATCCTGTATGGCACATAAAATATACATTCAGAGTATTTTATTTCATCTCTTTGGTGTGTTGGCTTAAGTCCTTTAGATCATTTTATTGTAAAGTCAATGACTCTATACATTTATATGCTCATTTCAAGAGTTCAGATTCATTAGGAAATGAACTAGTCCCTGTTATATCTGTTCCCATTGATTACACAGAGCTGGGCATGCCACTGTTTCTTTTATACTTTTTAAGCGTATTAATGGCAAGATGAAAAGCAACAACACGTACATGAATTTCCTACATTTACAGGACTTTCCAGAATTAAAATTGTGTTTTGACCACCAAAGGGAAGAAGATTGAATTATTCTAAACTTGTAAATTAAAACAAATGTTAAGGATTCTAGCAAAAGATGTAGGCCAGAGTAAAAGAAAGTGAGGGGACTGAAATTCAAGTTGTAGAATCGGACGGATTTTATTTCCTCTCCTCTTCCTGTAACTATATGCAGAAATACTAGCTCTGGGCTGTGTCTGTGTACTTTACCAATCTTTAGGGTTTACATATTACATATGGGTCCAATTCTCATTAACACAAAGGCCACTTTTATACGGCTCTAGCAGTGTAAAGGGGCTATAAAGTGGGTGTATATATCTGCTCCCACTTTAAAGTCCTTCTATGCTGCCAGTGTGGTGTAGAGTTATCTCAATATAAATCAGTTTCAGGCCGATATGTGTTTATTATAATATAAAAAGTTAGCTGCTCACTCAAAACTCCCTTGCAGTTAACTGGAATTTTGGATACAGAAGGGTCCTGAGAGAATTAAAAGGAACGGTGGACCAAATTTTGCACTGATTTACATCTTGTGCAATGCTGAAGTCACCAGCATCGTGTTACCTGGAAATCAGCACTGAATTGAGCTGTGTTTGTTCAGAAGCTGCAATACCAACAAATGGAATATCAATCAGTAAATTGACAGATTCATCACGTACATTAAATTAGATAGAAGTAAGAAATGTTGGTGATGCAACAACTTGTATGAATTTTAACAGTACATATGACCAGACCTGACTTAACTGAATCTTTGTTTCTGTTCAGTGATCTAATTATTTTGCATTTAGGAACAAATTCTGATGTCAACTGCAGGTTGAGAAACTGCACCAATGAATTCCACCACAGTTTGTGGGCGAGCCACTTTATGGTAGCCCATGCAGCTCCTGTGCTCCTGCTCTGTAGCTGGAGCAGTAACCCATGGATCTCCATAGTCTCAGACCCACCAAGCCCCACTCCTACCCTATCCCACCTCTGCCCTCAAAAAGTAACCTGTGGGCTGGGGCACGGGGAACCTCCACAGAGCTGTGCTCAGCAAAGCAGGTATGTCTGCCCTGCATAGGCTCTCCAAATCCTGCCCTTTTTCCCATTGGAGTGGAACTGCACCAGTTCCTCTGTCTTTTGGACTCTCCTCATCAGGACCTCCAATTTGGCAAAGCACTTAAGTACATGCTTTAAGATAGGCACATGCTTTAGTCCATCTCTGTTCAGCAAAGCACATGTTTCAGTGTAACTTCTGTCAGTGAGTCTAAGAAGCAGATTTGCTACTTAAAATGTATACATAGATTCATAGATTATAGGACTGGAAGGGACCTCCAAAGTTTTCTTTTGGGTTTTGGGAGTTTTTTAACTTTCATCTGAACTGTTGGAGAATAACAGAGTTCTCACTTTTTGTTTGGGTACAGCAAAGTCAGATACTTTATTTTCTCAAGCAATTGGGTAGAGGGAGAGAGCTAAACAGGTCTCTCAACAGGTAAACAATTACAGCAAACCTTTATACCTTTTGTTACAGACAATGAAAAGCAACAGCTGCATTTTGTTTATACATAGGTCATTCTGATATCTTGTTTTTCTCACTAATGTAGACTCTTAGTCTACATTGCATATTATCTACACAAGGTCGCAACAACTTCTCACACAGTTCTTTCCCACTCGCCTCACACAGTCCTCGCTTCTACAAATCTTGCGTTATTAGGGTTACAGTTAGCCTGACTCTTGCTAACAAACTGTCATGCATTGCAATCCCCTTCCTGTCAGTTCTTCCACAGAACCATCCATAAATATGTATTGAATAAAAATTTTTTTCAGTTCCCTAATTAGCTTACATCAAAGTTATATCAATTCAAGACTGTAAAATGTGAATACATGTGCCCTTCAGTTTTAATATTGCTAATATTATGACAGATTGCAGTTGATGCTAGTTACGTAATATTTTTCTCTAGCACTGATTTTATGTAATGTACTCCTTGTTTTTTTTTTTGCTTTTGTTTTAACCAAATGACTTGCTTTATTCTGTGTTCAGTTACAGCTCAGAGAGTTATTATCCAGTCCATGATAACTGAAAGGCTAATCTTTGCGTAATCTGATTGAAAACTCATTGAAGCTGTTCCAAGGGAAATGGGGTGAATTTTACAACAATTTACCACTCCAATATAGAGTTTTTATTTGAAAAGGTCAACTTAATGGCTTTACCTCTTTGCTCATTATTAAAAAGTATATGTGTATTTAATGTATTTTCTTTTATAATCCCATGTGCTGCTTTTAGAATGTTTGATTTACAGAAGTTAAATCTAAACTAATTATTGTTAAAATAATCAATATGAGCCCAACTGTGCAATCCTTATACTGTCCTCTAAAGCAAAACTCCCAGTGACTTTAGTCGGATGCTGCCTGACTAAGGACTGCAGGATTTGAAACAAATGGACAATAAGTTTTTAATGTCTTTGACTGAAGAAAAGGACAAGGCTTCATTTTTAAAAGTGAATTGGGGTGCGTAGCTTGAGATAGCTTAAAGGGGACTGATTATGAGAGGGAGACACTCAGCACTTTCTGCAAATCAACTCCTTTTAAGGCTTTTCTTTTTTTAAAGTTAGGCTTATAAGAAATTTGCTTTATCCACATTGTCAATAAATAAGATGCACTCTCCTTTTGAAAAGAACAGTCCTAGAGACTGTTTCATTCTACATTTGTTTTGAAGTTATAGGCAAAGAGTGCAAAACACTAAAATATTCAGAGACCTCTACTTCAAAAAGGTTAGGGCCTGATTTTTAAAATCTGGTATCCTTTATTTGTGCTCACAATTTGTGCCCACAAATAATAAAGATCACTTAAAAAATCAAACCCTTAAAATCTTCAAATGTTTCCCTTTCTCATCAGTTGATCTGCATACTCCACAAGATAAACTGTCAAGCTTGAATACCTTATTGTCTAGAATGTGTGTATTAAATTAGATTTCTTCAGTCATTAAAATACTTTGAGACATGTCTCACTCCATAGGTTTATATGGCACAGTATGTTAGACAGAAAGAAACTTTAACTGTGTAAGTTCATATTGGTGCATTTGGTCCATGGAAAGCCTCCCATTTACTTCAGTGGGCTTTTGATCAAGCCCATTGTGTTTAACTTGTTAATTGAAAGTTTATTTAGATGCATAAGTTCCATAGTTCATTTTAATACATTTTAAAGGGGCAGCTCAGTAAGACTTGGTAAAGGAGCTATTGGGTCCTACAGCTTCAGAAGTGAATGAGGTTGTTAACTGTGGCGAGGCATCCATTTAGCTTCCTGGAGAGGGTGGATTGTCAATCCCTGATTGAGCTGCTTAGTTATCCCTTGAAGAGAAGACTGGCTCCAGATTCAGCTATCTTCCAGGCCTGCTAACCATGAAAAAGTGGATAAGAGAAGGTGCTGGGAAGATGAATGCCATGTAATGACCCCCTCTAGTTCCCACAAAGATTTGGTCTAGGTGCAATTGTAGGGATGGGTAAAAGTTCTTAGTTTTTCCAAACTGGTTTGCCCATCCCTGCTCGTAGTATAAATCCAGCAAATTTAAATAAACAAAAATAATATCACAAAGGAAAAAATTGGGTCTTTTTACCCAGCTTTAATGATTTACAGAATTCAAGCTACTGGAATATAGAAAATCAATACAAATAGCATAGAGGTGTGCCCTGTCGCTATCGCCCAGAACATCATTATGTTTGTGAAATGGTCCTTTCTTTCCTGAATAAGCCTTTCCACAGCCAGGCTGATATTTCAGAAACTAATTGACAAGATAAAATCTGGCCTCTGACAAGTCTCCTAGACTACAGATAATAAAAAGAAGATTTACAGATGGCTTTTCAGGCATTCAGCTGTTTCTTAAAGAGAAAAATAATAGAGGCAGTCTTGGAAGCAGCTGTTACATGTCTTGTAAAGTGATACATCACTCAGGCTAGAGCCAGAAACACTGGAAAATCTGTAGCATAAATTTACTATGAATTAGGTGATTAAAAGCTAGGTTTAGAGCTGTGAAGCTGCTTAACTCTTTGTTAGCTCAAGGTGTTCTCTGAAACCAGTGAGTTTGTTTCATACTAGTCATATAATACTATTGTCCTTGTGGCCCAAACAGTTACCCAAAATTTGGGGCCTTAAAGGGTTGTTTCTATTAGATTGAAAAATAGATTGTATAGGTCAGATATGTTCTTGGTGTAATCTTGTTTATTGATAAGTAGTTTACATGTAACGCCCACAGACCCCGGTCATCATCGAACTTTGGACCTCTGGAGCTAAATGCATGTGCCTATACTCCATGAGCTAAAAGCTACCTGGCCCTTAGCTAAGGCTGTAGAGCAGACTCACTAATCTCTAAGTGGTCTCGGTGCCGCTATAGTGGACAGAACACCACACCCAGGAGGTGTGTGGGTTACATACTTCCCCTAGCTGAGGAAGCGTGTCCCAAGCTTCAGAGACTTCCCAGTTGAAATCCCGTATGAGCCCCCACTTGTAACACTGATAGAACCTAGTCATCAGGATCAAACCTGAGCTCTCTGGAGCTAAATGCATGAGCCTCTACTGCATGAGCTAAAAGCCACATGGCCCTTAGTTAAGACTGTAGAACAGACTCATTAATCTCTAAGTGGTCTCGGTGCCACTAGAGGGGACAGAACATCACACCCAGGAAGTGTGTGGGTTACATACACAAAGTCCTGATTCCCTGAATGTAATAGAACAAACAACAAAAGGAAGTTTCCTTGTTCAAAAATCCCCAAATGTGCCCTTCCAGCAGCTAGTTCAGTGCTCAAGAAGCTCTGGCCCTCTGCTTCCTCTCAGGATCACACACACTCACAACTCCTCCTCACATCTGACTGCAGCTTAATTTACCACTAATATCCTAGCCTAACCCATGTGTTTGCAACCAGAGAAATACCTGTTAATCTGACTGGTTTATCATTTGCTCTCTAATACGTTTGTAAGTATTTAACAACCCCACTACCACCACTAATACTAATCTAATTTAAGGAAAATGAAGGCCTTCCCCATCCCCACATCCTATAATGCCACCCACTCACAAACCACTTTCTGCTTTATTCATTTAAATTCTCCTCTTTTGCTGCTATTGATGCTGAATTGCAGGGATTTTGATTATGTTTGTTATGAAAACAGAAAGAACAGCAGATGAATTGTGTTAAAGAAAGGTGTAACTTTCTCCCCAAGTTTCCTGTGACTAGCTGTGTAGTGTATCTATACCATGACTACCTTGTGGGATAATAAACAGAGTAATGGTGCTAATAATGTTGCATGTTATAAAGGTTGTTCACAACACAAAAGAAAGCAATGCATGGCACAAAAAAGTGTGGCAGCTAGTAGGCTTGCGCAAAATGTGCAGTCACAAGGGGAGTGGTGAAAACACTTGCATCCCCCTAATTTTTGTCAGAAATCGGTTACTGGCTGCTTGTCTAAGAATATGTCTTCACTACAATTAATAAGAGTTACTCTTTTCAAGTTAGCATAGCTCAAGTGAGACCGGCTACACTGCAAAATAACATGGGCTGCTGTGTCCACACTCCCACTGCATTTATTTGTGTGAGGCACTAAGACCCTGTGGGGGATCAGCCCTGGATCTCAGCACAGCAGTAAACTGAGCTGCTCTGTGATTTTTTTCCCCAATGAATTGTGGGAGAAGTTATCTTTCCTTTCTGAACACACAGGGGGAAATATGGAAAGGCTCTGGAAGACTAATGATACTCAAGTGAACATAGGCTACCTATGTCCACCCTACAGAGGGGTCATGTCAGCAGTTAACAAATTTTACTAATTAACGCCTGGTCTATACTAAAAAGTTAGGTTAACCCAGCTATGTCACTCAGAGCTGTGAAAAATCCACACCCCTGAGTGATGTAGTTAAACCAACTTAATCCCAGTGAGAACACTGCTATGTCAACAATATTTTTCAATATTTTCATTAATGACTTGGATAATAGAGTGGAGAGTAAAATAAAATTTGCTGATGACGCCAAGCTGAGAGGTTTTGCAAGCACTTTGGAGGACAGGATTAGAATTCAAAATGACATTGACAAATTGGAGAACTGGTCTGAAATTAACAAAATGAAATTCAATAAGGTCAAGTGCAAAGTACTACACTCAGGAAGGAAAAATCAAATGCACAACTACAAAATGGAGAGTAACCAGCTAGATGGTAGAACTGTTGAAAAGGATCTGGAGGTTATAGTGGTTCACACATTGAATATGTGTCAACAATATGATGCAGTTGTAAAAAAGGTTAATATCATTCTGAGATACATTAACAGAAGTGTCATATGAAAGACCTGGGAGGTAATTGTCCTGTTCTACTTGGCACTAGTGAGGCCTCAGCTGCAGTACTGTGTCCAATTCTGGGTACCACATGTTAGGAAAGATGAGGACAAATTGGAGAGAGTCTAGAGGACAGCAACAAAAAATGATAAAAGGTTTAGAAAACCTGACCTGTGAGGAAAGATTAAAATAACTGGGCATGTTTAGTCTTGAGAAAAGAAGACTGAGGGGGGACCTGATACAGTCTTCAAATATGTGAAGGGTTATTTATAAAGAGGACAGTGATTAATTGTTCTCGATGTCCACTGAAGGCAGGACAAGAAGGAATGGGCTTATTCAGCAGCAAGGGAGATTTAGGTTATATATTAGGGAAAACTTCCTAACTAAAGGGTAGTTCAGCTCTGAAATAGGCTTCCAAGCATGATTGTGGAATCTTCATCATTGAAGATTTTAAAGAACAGGTAAAAGAAACACCAACCAAGGATGTTCTAGGTATACTTGGTCCAGCTCAGCAGAGGGGCTGGACTAGGTGACCTCTAGAGGTCCCTTCCAGCCATTATTTCTATAATTCCATTATACTGGCAATTCTCAAGTGTCCTTGGAAAAGTTCTGACGGACTCTGCTCACAAGCATCCAGCCCACCACCGTTGTTGTCTAACTTACTCCATAAGTTCTGCCACCCTGAGTGTGAACATTTATTCTTACAGACCTGTGACCTAATTACCCAATACTGATGCCTGACTAAATCTACCAGGCCCTGCTAAAAGATGCTTTTCAGGGGTGAGGAGCACACATAGCTCCCGTTGGCTTCAATGAGAGCTGCAGGCACTTGGCCCCTCTGAAAATCAGCCACAGAGGTAGACTTCCTCCAGATTTACTGCAGCATAACTGAGATTAGAATCTGATGTCTGAGATATCCCACTTCATAGTCCCCTCCCCACCCCTCTGCCTGAGAGTAGGCCACTTACCCCTTTTTGGCAATAGGTGACAATCCATTTTAAACCATAGGGAAATTAGAATTCTTATAGAACTGACTGGGGAAAAAATAGTAAAGGTTATAGAATGGTCACTATAGCAGAAGAAAAATAAGTAATTTTGGAGTGGTAGGATAGAGGTAATATTTTGTATGGGAGGGTTGTTTGTTTTTGTTTTTTGTTTTTTTAAAGTCTTGTAGGAAAGGATAGTAGATGTTCTCCTACCATCTGCTTAAATAAAAAGCTCCTTGTAGCACTACAAAAGCAATGTGCCATGGGACAGATGTTGTGATAACCACTCTCTGCTTTTCACAGACTTGCCACTTTGTTGAGGTGAATTTCAAAAGGATCATTACATTATTTGTTCTGCCTAAAGTGAAGTGAACTTCCTCATGAATAGTGAGTGATTTATGACGAGGATCCTTATGATTAAGAGGACATAGAAATGCACTCATTAGCCTCAAGAAAGATAACTGGAAAATGACTGAACTATTATTGTTGTTATAATTCAGTAACATAATTACCATAGATAATTGATGCAATCATTCTGCATCCTTTGGTCAAGAATAAAAGGCCTGATCCTGAAAACCCTTTCTAACTTGAGTCCTCTCTGCTCATGCAAATAGTCCCACTGACTTCAATGAGGCCTTGGCTACACTTGCAGCTGTACAGCGCTGTGAGGAAAACCTGTCTTCGTACAGCTGAGTAGGGAAAAGCGCTGCAGTCTGTCCACATTGACAGCTGCCAGCGCAGTGGCGCAGCCACATTTGCAGCAATTGTAGCGGAATTGGGAGCGGTGCATTATGGGCAGCTATCCCTCAGACCACCTCTTTCCATTCTGGCGCCATGGGTTGTGGGAAGGGGGCGTGGGTGCGGGGGATTCTGGGTCATGTCCCAACGCCCCGTGATGCATCGCTTTGCATCCCAGAAATCCCTTTGTTTCCGTCCACCTTTGGTGCCATCTTTCAACGGTTTCTGTGCAGCATGATCTCTCTGCGGGAAATGGAGCCCAAACTGCTGAGGCGTATGCTGACAAGTCTCGCCAGCACGTCACGTTTGGCTGTCGAACTATTCCCTAAGATCCAAAGTGACAGTGAGAGTGAGGGTGAGGAGTCCGACGATGCTATCGAGCCACGTAACGCATATGACACCAATTACTTGTGGTATTCACGGACATGCTCAGCACCGTGGATCGCTGCTTTTGGGCTCGGGAAACAAGCACCGAGTGGTGGGATCACATTGTCATGGAAGTCTGGGATGATGAGCAGTGGCTGCAGAACTTTCGGATGAGAAAAGCCACTTTCATGGGCCTGTGTGAGGAGCTCGCCCCCACCCTGCGGCGCAAGGACACGAGATTGAGAGCTGCCCTGCCAGTGGAGAAGCGGGTGGCTATTGCAATCTGGAAGCTGGCAACTCCAGACAGCTACCGGATGGTCTCAAACTAGTTTGGAGTGAGAAAGTCGACCGTTGGAATCGTGTTGATGCAAGTTTGCAGGGTCATTAATCACATCCTTCTCAGAAGAACCGTGACTCTGGGTAACGTGCAGGAAATAGTGGATGGCTTTGCACAAATGGGGTTCCCTAACTGTGGAGGGCCGATAGATGGGACGCACATTCCTATTCTGGCACCACCCCACCTAGCATCTGAGTATGTTAATCGAAGGGGTATTTCTCTATGGTTCTCCAGGCACTTGTGGATCACCGTGGGCATTTCATTGACATTAACACAGACTGGCCAGGAAAGGTGCATGACGCACGCATCTTTCGGAACACTTGGCTGTTCAGGAAGCTGCAGGCCGGGACTTTTTTCCCAGAGCGGAAGATCACAATAGGGGAAGTTGAAATGCCCATTGTGATCCTTGGAGATCCCGCTTACCCGTTAATGCCATGGCTCATGAAACCCTACACAGGGAGCCTTGACAGCAGCAAGGAACGGTTCAACTACAGGCTGAGCCGGTGCCAAATGACTGTGGAGTGTGCCTTTGGCTGTTTAAAGGGCCGCTGGCGATCTCTGTATGGGAAGCTGGACTTGGCCGAACACAGCATCCCTGCGGTTATATCCGTGTGCTGTACCCTCCATAATATTTGTGACGGGAAGGGTGAAAGCTTCACTCAGGCATGGACCTCCGAGGTTCAACATCTGGAGGCTGAATTTGCACAGCCAGAGAGCAGGGCTATTACAGGGGCCCAGCGCGGGGCTGCAAGGATTAGGGATGCCTTGAGGGAGCAATTTGAGGCTGAAAACCAGCAGTGATATCTGGTGCCCTGCACGGGAGTGAAGTGCAGTAGTTCCAATCTTTAGGAATCAGTGTTTGCTAAGCAGACTTACAGTGCCTGTTTATTTCCTGGGCTAAGGAATCTTTTACTTTATGCAATAATAAAGAATGTTTTCAAAGCCAAAAAATCCATTTATTGAAAAGAAAATTTATTTATTGAAAAGAAAAACAACTGCTTGGGAATCAGAAAGGGCAAGGGGGTGGAGTGGGGAATGGTACAATTACAGATTCGCGTATGTCCTGTCTGGTGTGCTGTGCAGTGAGTGCTGCACTTCAGGACAGCTATACTGCATGGTGATGGGGGTTGAGTGCAGAGGGTAAGGGTCGTGGGTTTCAGGGCTGGGTGGTGAAGATACTGGTGTTGGAGGCAGCGGGTGGCGTGAGGAACCCGGAAGTTGGGGAAAGTGGGATGGAGGTAGCAGTGGGGCACAAGGGAAAGAGTTTTGGGACAAGGGCTGTGGAGGGTGTGGGGGGGTTGTGTTTGCAGTACTGCTCCTTCTGCATGGCTACGAGCTCCTGGATATCATCTGCTTGGCGCTCCAGGATGCTTATGAGCTAATCCGTGCTTTGCTGCCGGTGCTCCGTGCTTTGCTGCAGGTGTGCTGCGTTTTCCTGGCGGCTCCTGCTTTCTCTCTCCCTCCAGTTCTGTGCTTTTTCATTCTCTTTAATAGATTGCCGCATCACTTCTTGCAGCATGTCTTCTTTGTTTTTTTGCGGTCTCTTCCTGAGTCTTTGCAGTCTCTGAGCAGGCGATAAGAGGGACGGCTGAGGTCTCAAGGTTGTTGCAGCTGTATAGGCAAAATGCAACATTTAACAGAGGCAGCATTGTTTATACCAGACAGAGTAATGATTTCCCCCGCACTTAAGGAGGACACACACACCATCTACACAATAGCATAATTTTCCCATCCCAAACAGAGCACATATAACCCACGGGAGCCTCAAAATGGTGAGTAAGGGGGACTGATTGTTTCAGGGCTGTACTGTCCTCTGGGTTTCTGTGCCTTGGGGAGAGCCAACAGCTTCAGGGGGCACCTACACTGAATACTGTCCCAACATTTTCCACAGGAGTTCGTCCTGGGTGACCTGGAAAGCAAGGGAGGGTCTTCTACTGCAATGCAGCTTCCACCCTGGCCCATATGCAGCTTGCCTGTGTGCAGCAATGGTCCCCCCGCCCCTCACTGCACAGTGACACGGACACGTTAGCCTGGCTGGGACAAGGACCATGGTGGCTCTCCCGATAAACCTGCGCAAGCACATTGCATACGTTCTGGATGAGACATTCGAGGAGATTACCGAGGCTGATTACCGCGATGTGATAAACCACATCAATGCACTATTCCGCATCTAGGCATGCATGCCTAACCCTCCTCTCCCAAAGAGCCCGCACCGAAAAAATTCCTTCCCAAAAAAAAACCCGCTTACCGGGAACCTGCTCTTCTGTTTGTCCTCCACCAAGTACCGGCCACTGCGACTGGCTACCTTCCTCCTGGCTCGAGAAGAGCTCCTGGCTGCATGCCTCCAGGGATTCCAGGGTGTCTCCATACGCCCTACCACCCTCACTCCCGTTTTCCTCCTCCTCCCACCCCGGCTCTGAAGTGTCCATGGTGGTGCTCGGAGTGGAGGTGGGGTTAACCCCAAGTATCGCATCCAGCTCTTTGTAGAATCGCGGGGGGAGCACCCAAGCGGCCGTTTGCGTCGCGGGCTTTGTGGTAGGCACTCCACAGCTCCTTCACTTTAATCCTGCACTGCAGGGCGTCCCGGTCATGGCCCCTTTCCATCATGTCCTTTGATACCTTCCCGAAGGTATCGTAATTCCTACGGCTGGAGCGCAGCTGGGACTGGACAGCTTCCTCCCCCCAAACACTGATGAGGTCCAGCAACTTGCCATTGCTCCATGCTGGGGCTCGCTTGGCGCGTGGAGGCATGGTCACCTGGAAAGATTCGCTGATAGCACTCCACGCCACGCCTGGCTGAGCAAACAGGAAGGGGATTTTTAAAATTCCCCGGGGAATTTTAAGGGAGGGTCACATGGTTGGTTACCTGAGGCCAGGGCAGTAGAGTTTGAACTGATGACCAGAGTGGCTAGAACAGGCATTGTGGGATACTGCCGAATACTTCTGGAGGCCAGTCACAGCGCATTGGGCGGCCACACTGGCGCCACAGCGCTGCAGCAGCGGCGCAATACACGCTATTCCTCTCTGGGAAGTGGAGTACATGCAGCGCTGCAACCACGGAGATACAGCACTGCAAATGCCTTGCCAGTGTGGACGGGGAGTGAGTTACAGCGCTGTAAAGCCGCCCCCAGTGCTGTAACTCGCAAGTGTAGCCAAGGCCTGAGACTACTCGCACAGGATTAGTCTTGTGTATAAGGGTTTACAAGACTGGGCCCAGAGGGTGCATTAA
Source organism: Trachemys scripta elegans (assembly GCF_013100865.1). NCBI lineage: Eukaryota > Metazoa > Chordata > Testudines > Emydidae > Trachemys > Trachemys scripta. The sequence continues at coordinate 110,060,757 of NC_048301.1, forward strand.
CACTGGGAAAATTCAGACCCGTAATTCTCTACCTGGTCTGCTCAGAGCAAGGGTAGATGGCATAGCATCTGCACTACAATGTCCAGCATTGCTAGCACCGGTAGAGAATTACAAATCCAGATTTTTCCCATGTAGCCCCAGAAAGAACAAGTTGAATAAGTTTTAAATTTCATCAAGGTTGTTTTTCATATATCAGTGTGTAATCAGTATGAAGGAAGTGTATAAAAAGTACTTCCCAACGCAGCTATCTCTGGGCTGCTTTATTTTCCACACTTAGGGTGACCAGATGTCCCGATTTTATAGGGACAGTCCCGATTTTTGGAGCTTTTTCTTACATAGGCTCCTATTACCCCCCAACCCCCATCCCGATTTTTCACACTTGCTGTCTGGTCACCCTATCCACACTTGAGATGAACTATCACTTTGTGTGTTGGATAGTCAGTGCTCTGTGTGGAACAAGGTGCACTTTCATTTTCCTGACATTCATTTCCCCCACAAAAATGCACTGGAGCTCTGTTTCTACTTCCAAAAAGTCCCTGGATGAGATGGATTGACACACTGCTCTAAGGACAAATTTCTCAGTATTCATAGTAAGATTCAAAATGGCTGATTTCTCCGACTGATCAGAGCAATGAGTATTTCCCAGTACTCTTTCAGTAATAGCAGCTCCAAGCTTTCAAAAATCATCAGCCAAGCTCCCCCAAATACTGAGATTTCTTTAAAAATCATGGGATTTAAACAAAACACATTGGGGCTTTTTTTTAATTTACCTTCTGGGTTTTGAGCACTTAGGGTACACTCAAGCCTTTCTCCACAACCCTGAGGGCTGGCAACATGCTTAAAAAAAAAAGCTGAGTGTCTCACATATTCACATGACTGAGAACCTGGGGCTTCAAGAAAAACACGTTATCACAAGACTCATAATAAAATCAAAAGCATTGGCAACACTGGTGTTTCCTGAAGGTGTTGTAGGTTTCATAAGCCACGATGTCATTGCATCTAATGCCAAGCAGTGACTAATCTTACATACTGAAATGGCTGACATGACTTTATCATGGAATTACTTGACCATAATTTACAGTTTTGCTCCTGAATCCAGGACCTGGCAGCTGATATCACTAACAACCTTAAACCAAATGATTAGATTACGTCTGGAGCTACCACCCAGCCTTGACAGCTGAGCACAGCAAACCTTTAAAACTGAGTAGTGGGCATTCCTGTGGATGACAAGTCCTTGGCTCTCCTTAGGCTTCAACATACAAAACTAAGGATTTCACTTTATGGTATTAGCTTTCAACACTTTTCGTCCTCTCTTTTTCTCCGTTAGGTGAGCTGCATGAGGAACTAAACTGAGATCGCCCTGTCAGGAACAGGTTTGAGCCTAATCAAGTAATTCACTTTTCTTATATATGAAAATCATTGTTGTATCTTAGCTTGAGTGGCCCCTTTTACATTTCTGTTTCCCGTAGCCCCTGCCATATCCTGGCCTCACTTATTCCTGATAATATGGCTGGACATCAGTCATTCTGTTACTCAGCTAGAATTTTCTAGCTCTGTTCCTTTGCGCAGATTGTGTTACTAAATGAGGAAGATTCGGAGACCAGAAAATTGAGTTTTCAAAAGGATCTCCTAATTTTAAGTGCTTCAGTTTTTGGGTGCCCAACTTGAGATACTTCAGGCCTAATTTTCAGAGTGCAGAATATCTAAAAACCAGAGTCTAATTGTCTTAAATTGGGCACCCAAATGATGGAGGCACCCAAAACCAAAGGACGCTGTTATAAAATTAGGCTTTAATAAATAAACATACATGACTCAGAATCAACACATTTTGGCAAATTCTTTGTTACCTTATATAATGTATTGTCATGACTTTTGACCATAGAATACAATTTAGAGTGATAATGCTTGCTACTATTCATATGCATAATATGTTGTATCTCATGTCTGCATGGAGAGCTGAATCCCAGCACTGTAAAATAACTACATATTGTTACCCCTTTCTTGCTTGTCTCTGGGGCTGCAGCTGTACCAGGAAAATGGAGACCTGTAATTCTCTATCTGTGCAGATCTACCCTATATGACAGTGTATAATTTCTGGCTTTTGCCCATGTCATGTGATGGGCCAGGAAATACAGATTGGTCTCTTATGTGCACTCGCATTTTACGGGAAATAATATGTGAAAAGCTAAAGGGAGAACAGTTTCATTCAACAGAAGGTGTTTCTGTACCTTTACCAGTGTAGGACAAATTGTTAGCACTATTTCTGCTTCTTCTGATACACAGAGAGATTTCCTTTGTGGACTTTGGATTAGGCCCATAGGCCCCAGTCCAGTAAATTAACTACGTGTGGATAGCTATAGCCACACAGAGCACAATCGAATCTCCATATGGGCTCAGACGTGTGTGCACGCACAATGACGTGCAGGATCAGACCCTTAGTGCTTAATATAGGTTCCCATTCTTTACACTTATACAATGAGTCTGATCATGTTTTTTAGCCTACAGTGTGTACTGTGAAAATCCTTGGTAGGTTTCTTTGCAATTCTTTTACGAGCTACATTAGCTATTCGGATATAAAGTTCATGAAAGTGCATACTTTTATGATATGTTATCTGACTATTGTCCCACTGGTTCTTTAGTACCTTCTTTGAGTTTTCTAATTTAAATCGCCCCAAGAAGAATGTGCTAACACAATTTACCCTGGCCGATTACTATTACATATTCAATATGCTTGCTTAATTAAGGTAAAAAGAAGTTTTCTTGGAGTACAGTTCCAATGCAACCCTCAGGTTTTATGCAGTCCTTTTTAGCTCTTGCCACATCCATTATGCTGAGACAGTGTAAAATCAGTGTAAAATAACATGTGCTAAGATATGTGACAACTTCTGAAATTCATCCCAGATTTGCTTTCCTAATTGGCTTCTTTCCAGAATCCAAAGTTGTCATTAATAAAATGTATTTTTAAATGTTTGCACTTTCATCAGATCAGTACCACATTGCAGTACATTTTATAAAAAATCACTAAAAATGAGTCTTGAGTTAAATACAGTCACAGGAAAACCACATTGGGGGCAGTTCTTATTTGCAATAAGGCCACCACTCTGACAATATAAAGGGAACTTAAAGTGGGCATAAATTGCAGTTTCTGCCACTTTAAGGCCTGTTTACATTGCCAGAATGGTATAAAGGGGCCTTAATGTGAGGGTATGTCTACACTACGGGATTATTCCGATTTTTCAGAAACCGGTTTTTGGCAACAGATTGTATAAAGTCAAATGTATGTGGCCACACTAAGCACATTAATTCGGCGGTGTGCGTCCATGTACCGGGGCTAGTGTCGATTTCCGGAGCATTGCACTGTGGGTAGCTATCCCATAGCTATCCCATAGTTCCCGCAGTCTCCTCCACCCATTGGAATTCTGGGTTGAGATCCCAATGCCTGATGGGGCCAAAAACATTGTCGCAGGTGGTTCTGGGTACATCCTCCCTCCCCCTCCCTCCGGGAAAGTAATGGCAGACAACCGTTTCGTGCCTTTTTCCTGGGTGAACAGTGCAGATGCCATACCGCGGCAAGCATGGAGCACGCTCAGCTCAAGACAACAGTCATGAACATTGTAAACACCTCGCGCATTATCGTACAGTTTATGCTGAACCAGAACCTGCAAAACCAGGCAATGAAGAGTAGTCTACGGCAGCGCAGTGACGAGAGTGATGAGGACATGGACATGGAATTCTATCAAACCGCGGGCCCCGGCGTTTTGGAGATCATGCTGTTAATGGGGCAGGTTCATGCCGTGGAACGCCGATTCTTAGCCTGGGAAACAAGCACAGACTGGTGGGACTGCATAGTGTTGCAGGTGTGGGATGATTCCCAGTGGTTGTGAAACTTTCGCATGCGTAAGGGCACTTTCATGGAACTTTGTGACTTGCTTTCCCCTGCCCTGAAGCACCAGAATACCAAGATGAGAGCAGCCCTCACAGTTGAGAAGCGAGTGGCAATAGCCCTGTGGAAGCTTGCAACGCCAGACAGCTACTGGTCAGTCGGGAATCAATTTGGAGTGGGCAAATCTACTGTGGGGGCTGCTGTGATGCAAGTAGCCAAAGCAATCACTGAGCTGCTGCTACCAAAGGTAGTGACTCTGGGAAACGTGCAGGTCATAGTGGATGGTTTTGCTGCAATGGGATTCCCTAAGTGTGGTGAGGCGATAGATGGAACCCATATCCCTATCTTGGCACCGGAGCACCAGGGCAGCCAGTACGTAAACCTCAAGGGGTACTTTTCAATGGTGCTGCAAGCACTGGTGGATCACAAGGGACGTTTCACCAACATCAACATGGGATGGCCGGGAAGGGTTCATAACGCTTGCGTCTTCAGGAACACTACTCTGTTTAAATGGCTGCAGCAAGGGACTTGCTTCCCGGACCAGAAAATAACAGTTGGGGATGTTGAAATGCCTATAGTTATCCTTGGAGACCCAGCTTACCCCTTAATGCCATGGATCATGAAGCCATACACAGGCAGCCTGGACAGTAGTCAGGAGCTGTTCAACTACAGGCTGAGCAAGTGCAGAATGGTGGTAGAATATGCATTTGGACGTTCAAAGATCGCTGGTGCACTTTACTGACTTGCTCAGACCTCAGCCAAACCAATATTCCCATTGTTATTGCTGCTTGCTGTGTGCTCCACAATCTCTGTGAAAGTAAGGGGGAGACCTTTATGGCGGGGTGGGAGGCTGAGGCAAATCGCCTGGCCGCTGATTACGCGCAGCCAGACACCAGGGCAATTAGAAGAGCACACCAGGAAGCGCTGTGCATCAGAGAAGCTTTGAAAACCAGTTTCATGACTGGCCAGGCTACTGTGTGAATGTTCTGTTTGGTTCTCCTTGATGAAAACCCACCCCCTTGATTGACTCGTTCTCTGTAAGCAATCCACCCTCCCCCTTCGATCCCATCTTGCTTTCAAAGGAAATAAAGTCACTATCATTTAAAAATCATGCATTCTTTATTAATTGATTATAAAAAGAGGGAGAGAAGTGAGAAGGTAGCCCGGGTGGGGTTTGGGAGGAGGATAGGAGGGAAGGAAAAGGCCATTAAAAAAGTTCAAAGTAATGACAGCCTTTTGGTTGGGCTGTCCACTGGGGTGGAGTGGGAGGGTGCACAGAGCCTCCCCCCCCCCGCGTTCTTACACGTCTGGATGAGGAGGCTATGGAACATAGTGAGGGGGAGGGAGGTTATACAGCGGCTGCAGCGGCACTCTCTGCTCCTGCTGCCGTTCCTGAAGCTCCACCAGATGCTGGAGCATGTCCGTTTGATCATGCAGCAGCCCCAGCGTTGCAGCCTGCCACCTCTCATCTCGAGCGTCCCTCATGGCTTCACGTTCACTGGCATCGTTCCTGTACTTTGCTATCGTGTCCTTCCACTCATTCAGATGAGCTCTTTCATTGCGGGTGGATTCCATGATTTCCGAGAACATTTTGTCTCACGTCCTCTTTTTCCGACGCCTTATCTGAGATAGCCTTTGGGACGGAGGAGGGAGGCTTGAAAAATTTGCAGCTGCGGGAGGGAGGGAAAAAAGGGAGAGAAGTATTTAAAAAGATACATTTTACAGAACAATGCTTATACTCTTTCACGGTGAACAACACTATTCACATTACATAGCATATGTGATTTCAGTACAAGGTTGCATTTTGCATCTTAATATTGAGTGCCTGTGGCTTTGGTGTTAGAGAGCACAGACGAAGGGCCGGGCAACAGAATTCGGCTTGCATGCGGCCATGGTAAGCCATTGTCTTTCGGCTTCTTCAGCTTTCCTACAAGCAGCACCCTCCTTTCCCACATACCAAGCAAAGCCTGTTGAGTGCTGTGGTTTTCCTGTTAACGTGCAGCAGCAGAAACCAAACTAACCCCCGCCCCATCCAATTCTCTGGGATGATCGCTTTATTCCTCCCCCGCACCGTGTGGCTGGTATCAGGGAAGATCCCTGCAGAAACCAAACTAACCCCCCGCTTCCAATTCTCTGGGATGATCGCTTTATCTCTCCCCCCACCGTGTGGCTGGTATCAGGGAAGATTCCCCCCCAACCCTCCCACTTGGCTAACTGCAGGGAAGGATTTCTTTTCAGCCACAGGCAAACAGCCCAGTAGGAACGGCCACCTCTGTCCCCTTAATTAAATTCCCATATTTCAACCAGGTTACCATGAACGATATTACTCTCCTGAGGATAACACAGCGAGATAAAGAGCGGATGTTGCTTGAATGCCAGCAAACACCGGGACCATATGCTGCCAGGCTTTGTCATGCAATGATACCAGATTACTTGCTACTAGCATGGCATGGTCAAGTGTCCTACCATGGTGGACAGAATAAGGCTGCACTGTCAAGAAACCTTGTGGCAAGGCTTTTGGAGTACCTCCAGGAGAGCTTCATGGAGATGTCCCTGGAGGATTTCCGCTCCATCCCCAGACACGTTAACAGACTTTTCCAGTAGCTGTACTGGCTACGAATGCATCCCAAGTCCTCAGGGCAAATTAATCATTAAAAAACACTTGCTTTTAAACCATGTTTTATATTTACAAAGGTACACTCACCGGAGGTCCCTTCCATGGCCTCATTGTCTGGGGGTTGGGAGGGTGCTTCAGTCAGGCTGAGAAAAAGATCCTGGCTGTTGGGGAGAACAGAGTGCCGTGTGCTCTCCAGAAGCTCGTCGTCATCCTCCTCCTCCTCCTCTTCCCCATCTGCAGAATCCTCAGGCATGGCTGAGATTACCCCCACCTCGGAATCCACGGTCAGAGGTGGGGTAGTGGTGGCGGCTCCCCCTAGAATTCCTTGCAGCTCAGCGTAGAAGTGGCATGTCTGCGGCTCTGACCCGGAGCAACCGTTTGCCTCCTTTGTTTTTTGATAGGCATGTCTGAGCTCCTTAACTTTCACGTGGCACTGTAGTGAGTCCCTATTGTGGCCTCTCTCCAACATGCCCTTGGAGATTTTTTCAAATGTTTTGTCATTTCATCTTTTGGAACGTAGTTCTGCTAGCACTGAATCCTCTCCCCATATAGCGATCAGATCCAGTACCTCCCATATGGTCCATGCTGGTGCTCTTTTTCGATTCTCGGACTGCATGGTTACCTGTGCTGATGAGCTCTGCATGGTCATCTGTGCTCTGCACGTTGGGCAAACAGGAAATGTAATTCAAAAGTTCGCGTGGCTTTTCCTGTCTACCTGGCCAGTGCATCCGAGTTCAGATTGCTGTCCAGAGAGGTCACAATGGTGCACGGTGGGATAGCTCCCGGAGGCCAATACCGTCGAATTGCGGCCACACTAACCCTAATCCGAAATGGCAATACCGATTTCAGCGCTACTCCCCTTGTCAGGGAGGAGTACAGATATCGATATTAAGAGCCCTTTATATCGAAGTAAAGGGCTTCGTTGTGTGGATGGGTGCAGGGTTAATTCGGTTTAACGCTGCTAAATTTGAGATAAACGCCTAGTGTAGACCAGGCCTAAATAAGGCTCAGTCAGTCTGATGGATTGTAGTAGAGACACTGACAGACAGCACGATATGAACATGAAGAGCTTGCCACCATACCCTTTGCTCCTGTTTTAGGGTTTCTGTTTCAATCATTTCAAATTCCATTGGATTGCTTCAAATTGTCAAAGGGTTGTGTTTCTTTTTATCTGTGTCTTGTCAACTTCCATGAGAGATGCAGGGCAAAAAGTCCCCATTCTGAGCACTCCAAATACAGCCATAGGTTAGCAGTGAGATGATGTTACTCAGCCAGTCAGAATTTGTTTGCTTAGCTGTATCCCAGAATAATCTGAACCTCACAACAGTGGTTCACCATGAAGTAAGACACCACCCCAAACCTCCTTCTAGACTCTAGAGCAGGCCTGCACAATTCGTAAAGCGGCGAGGGCCATATTACTCCAAAGAAAACAGCTGAGGGCCGAACCCCACCCCCGGCCTTGCCGAAACCCCCCCCCCAGCGCTACCCAGCCCCCCCGAAACACAACACCCCCCACAGTGCCACCCGCCCCGCGGAAACAACCCCCAGCACTGCCCAGCCCTCCCGAAACTCCCCCCCTCAGCGCCGCCCGCCCCGCGGAAACAAACCCTCCTTCCCCAGCACCACTGGGGAAGGGGGGGAGGGATAGCTCAGTGGTTTGAGCATTGGCCTGCTAAACCCAGGGTTGTGAGCTCAATCCTTGAGGGGGCCACTTAGGGATCTGGGACAAAAATCAGTCCTTGGTCCTGCTAGTGAAGACAGGGGGCTGGACTCAATGACCTTTCAAGGTCCCTTCCAGTTCTACAAGATAGGATATCTCCATTAATTTAAAAAAGAGCAGTATTGAACCTTTGTAATATGTTATAGTGGGCTCCTAAGGTAGTATAATTAAGGTAAAAGAAAAATGTCTTTTTGCTAGAAGTAGAATAAGATCTTCCCCCCACTTTGTAATCAATTGCCCTGTTGAATGAATGAGGTAGGCATGGAAGGCAGCACCTACAGACAGCTGCAACTCTTGGAGAGGGGATGGGAGCCAGACCAGATCAGTAGACCAGGTCAGCCATCAAGTCACTGCTTGCCTCCTCAACCCCCCTCCCGCACCGCCAGCTCACCAGTACCTCTGCCACTGCCTGCCCGCTCACCTCCTCAGCCCCCCCTCCCCTGCTGCCAGCTCGCCTGCCCCTCCGCCACTGCCCGCCCGCTCGCCTCCTCAGTCCCCACCCCCTCGGCTCGCCTACTCACTGCCCACCACTGCCCACTCGCCTCCTTGGCCCCCCTCCCTCACCCGCCGCTTGCCTACTCACCCCCCGCGGGCCGCACAGTGAGCCCACCTACTCACCCCACGCGGGCCGCACAGTGAGCCCACGTGGGCCGCACACTGAGCCCACGCGGGCCGAATGCGGCCCCCAGGCCGCATGTTGTGCAGGCCTGCTCTAGAGAATAGTAAGTCACAGAATTCTAGAGAACCATCTGTCAGTGGTATGGAAAGTATAAAGATATTTTCTCCTTAGATCCAGGGTTTTCGACCTTTTTCTTACTGTCAGCTCGGCTACTCCACAGACTGGACACTCAGTGCTTTAAGGAGGTAATGGCTCTTGCAATGATTCCAAGGAATTTTTTAGGAACTGGCACATTTTTTATTGGAAGCTAGTGATTTCTGAGTAGGACCTGGTTGCATGCAGCTGAACAATTCTGTTTATGGGAAGACCAGAGGTAAGGAGTGACTGCAGGCTCACAACTTCTGTTCCCTCTAAAACAATGCCTGGTCACCTCATTTTGGGGTCATGACCCACACACTGATATACACTAATCTTTTATGAATGAAATAAGAGTCATATTTTCAGTTTTGGGATTTGTTGACTAAAGTCTTGTTCACGCTACTGGGAGTCATGCAGCCAAGACATTAAAAACTCTCTCCTTGCAGCATGAGTACAATGAAACCACCAAAAGTATAACCCCTCAAAGTCCCTACATCTTATATTATTAATAAACCTATTAGAGATACCCACCTCTAAGCAGGCAAGTGCCTCTAATGAGATTTTAGCACGTGTATGTCTACACTGCAATTAGACATCCGCCAGTGGCCCATGCCAGCTGACTCGGGTAAGGGGCTGCATAACTGCAGTGTAGACTTCTGGGCTCAGGCTGGAACCTGGGCTCTAGGTTCCTGTGATGCGGGAGGGTCCCAGAGCTCGGGCTGCAGCCTGAACATGAAAGTTTACACTGCAATGAAACAGCCCCACCGCCTAAGCCCCACAAGTCTGAGTCAGCTGGCATGGGGCAGCCTCAGGTTTTTATTTGCAGTGTAGACATAGGACCGGGATCTTGGGGCAAGCTCAGTTGTAATATTATTTTATTCTTGTTAACCAAATACTTTTTAATGCAAGAATATGGACCACCCCCTTTTTCTTTATTTAAACTGGAGGTTTTGCTAGGATGTTGGAAAGCTCATTCCAGTGCAGCTCACTTTAAAATGCAAATCTGCATTCAGTCTGGTCAAATAATTGGGGGGCAAATATTCATGTATAATTACTGATGAAAAATGCCCAAATTAATAGTGATTTTTATTTGCAGTGCATTATTCTATTCATCTGCTCTAAACAGCATAAAGAGATTTCCATTCAGAGAACTGTATAGTGGGTTGGGTGAATTTTTTTTAGTAAATAGTAAATTCGCAAAATATATTTTTGGAGGCACTGAAATAATCCATTAATTTTGGTCAAATTTGGCAGGTAGCTTTGGCCAAAAAAACCAATGAATACAAACATTTTGAAAAAATCTAAATGAACTGTTTAGAAATGTTATTTCAAAATAAAAAGTTGAATTGAAACATTTTCTAAACATTTTGTTTTGAGCCAAAAACATATTTTTTTCGTGTTTTTTGTTTGTTTTTGTTTTTGTTTTTTGTTTTAGTAACAAAAATGAAAATAATCTGTTTTGGTTCTAAGTTAACCAATTTTTTTTTTTCCAGTTTAGCCACTCAATTGAAAAATCAATAATTAACTCAGCTCTACTGTGTACTTAAAAGTTGTAAACAGTGTATTGGTCTTTGTTCTCACAATGTGGATATACAAATGTTGTATGATAATCTTAAGATTTTTATTTCCTGACTGTTCAGCAATTAAATTTTTAACTTTAATGTTGCATTAATGGATATTTTGTATTTTAATAACATAGTTTATATTAGATATTGCTCACTTAACTAAAATACATTTCTTTGCAGGTTATCCAACGCACAATACTTTATTCTTTGCTTTCAATTGCTAGTTGGTAAATACATGCTACTGGCCCTTGTAATTGCACATTTTTGGAAATTAAGAAGTTTTATGTGGGATCTAAATTGATATTGTCTTTGCTAAAGATGCTTTTAACTTTTTAGAGTAGCAGCCGTGTTTGTCTGTATCCGCAAAAAGAACAGGAGTACTTGTGGCACCTTAGAGACTAACAAATTTATTAGAGCATAAGCTTTCGTGGACTACAGCCCACTTCTTCGGTTGCATATAGAGTGGAATAAATATTGAGGAGATATATATACACACATACAGAGAGCATAAACAGGTGGGAGTTGTCTTACCAACTCTGAGAGGCCAATTAAGTAAGAGAAAAAAAACTTTTGAAGTGATAATCAAGATAGCCCAGTACAGACAGTTTGATAAGAAGTGTGAGAATACTTACAAGGGGAGATAGATTCAATGTTTGTAATGGCTCAGCCATTCCCAGTCCTTATTCAATCCTGAGTTGATTGTGTCTAGTTTGCATATCAATTCCAGCTCAGCAGTCTCTCGTTGGAGTCTGTTTTTGAAGTTTTTCTGTTGTAAGATAGTCACCCGCAGGTCTAACATTGAATGACCAGACAGGTTAAAGTGTTCTCCCACTGGTTTTTGAGTATTATGATTCCTGATGTCAGATTTGTGTCTACGCAAAAGAATTAATGGAGACTGTCCGGTTTGGCCAATGTACATGGCAGAGGGGCATTGCTGGCACATGATGGCATATATCACATTGGTAGATGTGCAGGTGAACGAGCCCCTGATGGTATGGCTGATGTGATTAGGTCCTATGATAATGTCACTTGAATAGATATGTGGACAGAGTTGGCATCGGGCTTTGTTACAAGGATAGGTTCCTGGGTCAGTGGTTTTGTTCAGTGATCTGTGGTTGCTGGTGAGTATTTGCTTTAGGTTGGGGGGTTGTCTGTAAGCGAGGACAGGTCTGTCAGATCTTGGGAGTGAAGTCACCTGTTGAGCCTTAGTATTATGCCATATGTGATCACATGCTATTCTGAGACCTTTACAATATCTCTGTACAACAGGGTAAGCTGAGGTTGAAGTGGCAGCTGGGTAGCTTTGAGTTTCCTTGCTTTTGTTAAGTTCACATGTAAATTGTAACATTCATTTAAGACTTATTCTTTGCTTTAAAAAAAAAATCAAGAAATGACATTACAGCTAAAGGTCCCCCATCCTTGATTCTTTTCCCCCCTCTTCTCCCAAATTTGGATGACTTTGAAGAATCAGGCCTGCTGTGGACTGTGGTGTAGATGCAAGCAGTGCAAACTGTACTACAGTCATATAGTATCTCAAATGCAAAGCTGCAATTCTCTGATCTGAGGTTTGAAGAACAATGTGGAACTAGCTATTTTACGAGATGTCTAGATTTCATTCCTGTAGTAACAGAACTGGTGATAGGAAAGCAGGAAGAGGTTTGTTTTTTGGTGTGTGTGTGTGTGTACACAGCTTAAATTGGTTAAAAACTCTAACTTTCAGTACTCAAGTGTTTCAAAAATGTTAGACTGCCAACCTGTGTCATAGAGATGTTTTTTGTTTAAAAAAACCCCATGAATAAAGCTACTTTAAGAGAAATTACTGCTTTGTCCAATCCGAAGAGCTATGAGATCTTTGCTCACCAATTCTCATTTAGTATTACAATCTATTATAAATAAAGTGCATTTCATTGATTGATTTTAAAATGAAATTAGTAACTGGAAAAAATGACCAGTATTTTTTTAAAACCTGTGACAATTATAAACTACTGTAATCTGTCATTTACTTTCTAGAATCTAAAGTATATCTAAGGATAATCTAAAGTTCTCCTGTGAAATGCCGGCTGTGCAAACCCTTCCGTGGCTGGATCATTCTTGTGTTTTTATTTTAAGTACAAAATAAATATGTATAACGAATTTAAAAGTATATAATTAGTAATTTGATATGTCGGGTGGCGCCTTTTCTTATGTGTTCGCTCCCCCTGATGTTAGAACCTGGCTATGCCACTGCATACCAACCCACAGAAACCTTCCTACCAACACTACAAAAAGAAGAATTCTGCGTGGACTTCTCCTGAAGGTTGAAACAACAGACTGGACTTCTACATAGAGTGCTTCCGCCGACGTGCACAGGCTGAAATTGTAGAAAGGCAACATCACTTACCCCATAACCTCAGCCGTGCAGAACACAATGCCATACACAGCCTCAGGAACAACTCTGACATCATAATCAAAAAGGCTGACAAAGGAGGTGCTGTCGTCATCATGATAGGTGTGAATATGAACAAGAGGCTGCTAGGCAGCTCTCTAACACCACATTCTACCTTTGCCCTCTGATCCCACAGAGGGTTACCAAAAGAAACTACACCATCTGCTCAAGAAACTCCCTGAAAAAGCACAAGAACAAATCTGCACAGACACACCCCTAGAACCCCAACCAGGGGTATTCTATCTGCTACCCAAAATCCATAAACCTGGAAATCCTGGATGCCCCATCATCTCAGGCACTGACACCCTGACAGCAAGATTGTCTGGCTATGTAGACTCTCTCCTCAGGCCCTACACTACCAGCACTCCTAGCTATCTTCAAGACACCACTGACTTCCTGAGGAAACTACAATCTATTGGTGATCTTCCAGAAAACACCATCCTGGCCACTATGGATGTAGAAGCTCTCTACACCAACATTACACACAAAGATGGACTACAAGCTATCAGGAACAATATCCCCAATAATGTCACAGCAAACCTGGTGGCTGAACTCCTGCATGGCCCTACAGTATGCCAACATTTTTATGGCTGACTTAGAACAACGCTTCCTCAGCTCTCGTCCCCTAATGCCCCTACTCTACTTGCGCTACATTGATGACATATTCATCATCTGGACCCAAGGAAAAGAAGCCCTTGAGGAATTCCACCAGGATTTCAACAATTTCCATCCCACCATCAACCTCAGCCTAGACCAGTCCACACAAGAGATTCACTTCCTGGACACTACAGTGCTAATAAGCGATGGTCACATAAACACCACCCTATACCGGAAACCTACTGACTGCTATACTTACCTACATGCCTCCAGCTTTCATCCAGACCACACCACACGATCCATTGTCTCCAGCCAAGCTCTAAGATACAATCGCATTTGCTCCAACCCCTCAGACAGAGACAAACACCTACAAGCTCTGTATCAAGCATTCTTACAACTATAATACCCACCTGCTGAAATGAAGAAACAGATTGACAGAGCCAGAAGTCACCGACTACAGGACAGGCCCAACAAAGAAATTAACAGAACGTCACTAGCCGTCACCTTCAGCCCCCAACTAAAACCTCTCCAGCACATCATCAAGGATCTACAACCTATCCTGAAGGACGACCCCTCACTCTCACAGATCTTGGGAGAGAGGCCAGTTCTCGCTTACAGACAGCCCCCCAACCTGAAGCAAATATTCACCAGCAACCACACACCACACAACAAAAACACTAACCCAGGAACCTATCCTTGCAACAAAGCCCATTGCCAACTTTGTCCACATATCTATTCAGGAGACACCATCATAGGACCTAATCACTTCAGCCACACTATCAGAGGCTCATTCACCTGCACATCTACCAATGTGATATATGCCATCATGTGCCAGCAATGCCCCTCTGCCATGTACATTGGCCAAACCAGACAGTCTCTATGTAAAAGAATAAATGGACACAAATCAGATGTCAAGAATTATAACATTCAAAAACCAGTCGGAGAACACTTCAACCTCCCTGGTCACTCAATTACAGATCTCAAAGTCACAATACTCCAACAAAAAACTTCAAAAACAGACTCCTACGAGAAACTGCAGAATTGAAATTAATTTGCAAACTAGACACCATTAAATTAGGCTTGAATAAAGACTGGGAGTGGATGGGTCCTTATACAAAGTAAAAACTGTTTCTCCATGCTAATTTTTTCCCGTACTGTTACTCATACCTTCTTGTCAACTGTTGGAAATGGGCCGTCCTGATTATTACTACAAAATTTTTTTTTCTCCTGCTGAAAATAGCTCACCTAATAGCTCACTTTAATTAATTACTCTCATTACAGTTGGTATGGCAACACCCATTTTTTCATGTTCTCTGTGTATATATATCTTCCTACTGTATTTTCCACTGCATGGATCTGATGAAGTGGGTTTTAGCCCATGAAAGCTTATGCTCAAATAAATTTGTTAGTCTCTAAGGTGCCACAAGTACTCCTCATTCTTTTTTCAGAAGAACAGTATTTCACAAACACAGGAGACCTGACCTAAATTGGCAACCCTCTGCCTTACTTACACTTGAAACAGTACAAACGTAAGATGATGAAAAATGCTACAAATATCACACCCTATTAGAAAATATCATTTTAAAAACCAAAACTCTTTCTTTAAAAATTAGTTAAGACACTGATTCTCCAAATGCTTATGCACTTGAGTGGTCCCACTGAAGTTTGTAGGACTGCTCTTGGGCCCAGTAGTATGTTTCCATGGAGTTCCTGGCAGGACCAGGCCTTTGTGTGTTCAGTACGGACAGTGCAAGATGTGGGCTGTGCCTTTCCTTGGGGAATGATGTGACAGGTAAGTACTGTGTTGTCACTTAAAAACCTTAACTGATTTCTGAAAGAAAGATTATGTTTTTGGAATTTTCCAAAGGGTTGGTTTTTTCAAAACATCTCCTGTTTTGTGTAGGTTAATGAAGATACAGTTATCTAAATGAGGTTAATGAGTCATCAGATTAATTAAAAGAGTGAGCTAATGATGGCTGGAAACCACCAAATATGTTTCCCTGTAGTTTTTAAATTGTTGTGGAAAGAATGTGGAGACAAATTGTTTGCCAGCAATACATCATCTTAATGTATGTGTTAGAGTTGTGGAAATCACCTATTGACAAGACCACATTTTGTAGAAGCAATACATCTCCCCGGGATCTCTGCTTTGGTAAGTAAAAAAATTCATCAATGAGAAGGGTTATCATCAGCTTTAATCTCTGCTGGCATTCCTTATTTCCATCACCTTCAATAGTGAGATTTGTGCCTAGTTTTAAAAATAATTTTCTCAAATATTTTACTATCCCTGTCCTTAAAAATGGCTTTTTACATAAATCAAGGTGAAATATGAACTACACTGGCATTCATAGAGTGGTAGGCACTGTGGCACTATTCCTGCACACTCTCTGCAGACTGAGCAATACCAGTGAGGATGGCTGGGAGTAGACAGTAGAAGTGAAATGTGGTTACATTACACTGACACACCCAGAGGAATTTTAGACACTTCATAAATATTTCAAAAAGACCAATTTGAAGTCTTTTAATCTCAGATAGTATCACAATTTTTAGTTAAAAAGGGAATCAAAATTAGCCGGAATCATGGAAATGTTAGCACTAGAATGGGTCAAAAAACACTACACTTACCCAAGAAAAACTGTGAACAAAAATTTTTAATGGGAAATTTCTCAGCAGATTTTTTTGTTTTGATTGAATTTTCAAAAATATTAGGTCCTGGTTTTTAATCTTTTTGGATGTGGGTCTTTCCCCCTCTCTCTTTTCTCTCCCATTTTTACTTTACCCTCTCTTTTTTCAAACTGGAAAAAGATTTTTAGAAAACCAGAGAAAGTAAGGACCTACTTCCTTTCCGTTTTTACTTTTTTTTCCCTCCAATTGAAAAATTTGGACCCAAAAAAAAAAAAAAGAAAGATTTTTCAAAAGTGGGATAAAGTGAGGAGAAATCCACATTCACCCTTTTTTACTTTTTTATCCTGAAAATTCTGAAAAATAAGTTTTAAAAAATGTTTAAAAACTGACATAAAATAACACTTCATCTCATTTTTTCACGCTTTTCCAGTTGAAAAAAGTAAACAAAAAGTGTGAGATTATTGTCCCGCACTTTACTGCACATTTTAAAAAAATCTCCACCTTTTACCAGTGGGGGAAAAAAGGTTTACAAAAAGACAAAGTGAGTTTTCAACACTTTCTTCCAGTTTTTTCCCCTTTTCCCTTCTTTTTCTAGTGGAAAAAGGGGGTAAAGTGAGAAAAGGTAGGGGGAAATCCCGAATAAATTTTTAAAATTTAAAATGCAATTTAAAATAAAAAAATTCTTTTGATTTGGAAATATCTCAATTAAAAAACAATCAAAATTTTCTCATTATTTTTTTAAATTAAACTCCATTTTTCATCAGGAAAATGTTTTAGTTGAAAAACTTTCATAAGTTACCCTTCCCTGCTGCCACCTAGCAACACACAGCGCTGGAAACACTCACCTGTACTTCCTGAGCTAACCGACAGTCTTCATTAGCTACTGCTTATAGAGGATCCTTTTGGTCTATCTAAGCTGCAACCAGTATACAGAGAAAAACATAAAAATATAGAGTGCCCGTCCTGCTACCCTTAACATCAATGGGGAAAAAAACTTTCCACTGACATCAGTGAAAGCAGAATTGAGGCCAAAATTTTACGGCAACAAATCATTAAAAACTTTGCTTAATTGCCGCTCATTTTCTTTTAAAATACGCTGCAAATATATTTTCAAGATTTAAAGGAATACGCTGTTTTGAGTTAGAAGAACACAGAGATACTAGACGAGTGATATTCTCTAATCAGCTAATTTTTTAATGATTTGAAATTCAAACAGGGTTTGACCAATTTTCTCTATACTTTGCAGAAACATTCTCCTTTGCCTTACAAGCCAAACCAGTTTTCCAAATGAAAGTGTTTGTAGATGGCAGAGGCTAATATACAGCTTTGTAATACAAATAATTAAGGAAACTGGCTGTAACCTTAACTACAGGGAAGCTAATGCCGCTCCATAATATTACTGGAATGCTTATTATCCTTAGTTATTTTACTATAGTGGGATCATATGGATGCCTTTGTGTATTATTATGAGAGTTTGCTGTATGTGACCATTGATAAAATGAGGTGTTCCATTAATTGGAGGGTGGGGTTAGCTCAGAGGTGGGCAAACTACGGCCCGCGGGCCAGATCCAGCTCCTGCCCAGCCCCCGAGCTCCTGGCCTGGGAGGCTCGCCCCCGGCTCCTCCCCCACTGTTCCCCTTCCCCTGCAGCCTCAGCTTGCTCGCTCCGCCGCTGGCGCAATGTTCTGGGCGGCGTGGCTGTGAGTTCCTGGGGCAGTGCAGCTGCAGAGCCTGGCCTGACCCGGTCTCTGTACTGCGTGGTGGTGGCGGCGGCACAGCTGTAGCGCCACCAGCCACCGGTGCTCCAGGCAGCGCGATAAAGGGGCACGGAGCGGGGGGGGGGGTTGGATAGAGAGCAGGGGAGTTCGGGGTGGTGATCAGGGGGCGGGGGTGTGGATAGGGGTTGGGGCGGTCAGAGGGCGGGGGAACAGAGGGGTTGAATGGGGGCAGGGGCCCCGGGAGGGCAGTCAGGAAGGAGGGGGGGTTGGATGGGGCGGCAGGGGGAAGTCAGGGGTAGGGGTTCCCGGGGCAGTCAGGGGACAGGGAGAAGGGGTGGTTGGATGGGGCAGGGATGAGAGGAGGGGTTGGATGGGGCAGTGGGGGTCCAGGGACGGTCAGGGGACAGGGAGCGGGGGTGTGTGGATGGGGCAGGAGTCCCGGGGGGGAGCAGGTAGGAGGTGGGGGTCGGGCCATGACCCCCTCCCCTAACCAGCCCTCCATACAATTTACGAAACCCGATGTGGCCCTCAGGCCAAAAAGTTTGCCCGCCCTGGGTTAGATTCTTGAGTGGTCCTGACTGAGGATAACTAGGTCTGTTGTCTATAAGTTATTGTTCCTGGACATTATAGTACTCCTAAGAGTACATTTTTTTCAATTAAAAAATAAATAAGATGAACCCCAGGATTCTTGCTGGTTGGATATTGACCCTTATCTCATATCATAAACATAACCTGCAGAAGCAGAATATTTCTGTGATTCTGATTCCAGAGGAGATATTGTTTAGGGAGCTAGTTGAACATGGCCTCCCCAGCACCATCTTTGGATGAATGGAGGAGAAAAGGCTGCTAGTTAGAAGATCCAACGTATAGTCATTGTAGTGCTGCTGTCAGTCACATCATCTGCAGCAGCAGGTGTTGGCAGCCACAAATGCAGAGCAACAGCAATGGCATGTGGTAATGCTCACCACTGCAGCAGAAGACTGTGACGACACAAAGCAGCATCAGCAGGCAGTGCTCAATGACACAGAACAGCAGCAGGAGCAAGTCAGTGGTGCCCAAGGAGACAGAGCTACATAGCAGTAGAGGGCGATGGTGCCTGAGGATGTAGAATAGCAGCAGTCGGTGCCAAAGTCCATCAGTGGAGCACAGCAGCACCCAATGACTGTGTGCAGAACATCAGCAGGAGGACACAGAAGAGGGGGGGGGGGGGCAACAGCAGCACCCAACAGAGGAAGAGTGGAAGCAGGTATAGCAGTTGGCAGCACTCAACAATATAAAGGAGGGGCAGCACCACCAGGAAGATGCAGATTATGGTCTGGTATGTTGGGCCTCAGCTCATATATATTAGTCTAAATGTTGCTCTTAATACCTACATATATTTTAATACCTACATAGCCTTCTGATAGTATGTCTTCCAAAATCCAATCACCCCATTATGCCTTTTAATATAAATTATAGTGACTAATTGAATCAGCAAAACAACAAAATAAGTAACAGCAAAATAATCCTGTTAGCAAAGTGAAGAGTCCTTATTTATAAGCAACACTCAGTCCGCTCCATTCTTATGTTCACTCTTCAGGTTGGATACTCAACTAGTGCAAATCAGTAATGCTCCATTGAAGTCAATTGAGTTTTGCAATTTATGTCCGCTAAGGCT
The DNA here is from genome assembly GCF_013100865.1 of Trachemys scripta elegans. Taxonomy (NCBI): domain Eukaryota; kingdom Metazoa; phylum Chordata; order Testudines; family Emydidae; genus Trachemys; species Trachemys scripta. Next base: position 110,080,320 of record NC_048301.1, read on the forward strand.
CTGGCCTTTAAGATGCAACAACTTCCAGCTGGTCTTTTTAACTCTGCCACACAGCTGTTCCCGTCCTTAAAGCGGCAATAACAACACACAGTTGCCAGAGTTCTTAAATCTCAATACACTACTACTATCAGTGCAGATTAGGCAAATTAATTAAGTGTGGCCTGTGACTCTAAATGTTTATATTGCCTTCATGGTGACACTGAACATCAAGTCCAACATTCATGGGCTGACACCTGCCCTGACTTGGGGCTATTTTGAGAAGAGATGTTAGGGTGAATAGGAAAGCCATGCAGTGCTGTGAGTTAAGGATGGAACATTCACATCCACTATGAGCTGCCTGGCTTTTGTCACAGTGTTAACATAAATTAAACCTGTATTTTCGTATTTCTGTTTTTAAAAGGAAGTATTTCGCTAAAGGTTATTATTAAGTGATTGCTATAAACTGCAGCTGTGTTTGGTTTTCTTTTGGGGGGGGAGGAGGGGTTGGCTTAAGTCTAAATAGAAACAGGCCCCAAAATAAATTTTCTTTCCAAAATACTTTGGCAAAGCGTACAATTTTCAAAAGCACCTAAGTGACTTGAAAGCATAAGTCTCATTTTCTAAAGTGACATAGGCTCCTAATTTGCATTAACTAACAATGAAATTTGGACTCCTAGGGTGCAATCCATGAAGCAACTTAGGCGTCTAAGTCCCTATGCGCAGCACCCCTGTGATACGCAAAACTCCTGCTTGGCTGCCTCCTAACCTTGTAGGCACCTAAACTCATTTAGTGCCTAACTTTCCACAGTAAAAGCTCCCTAGGCTGCTATGTTTTAGACCCTGGGGCACGTGCACTGCTGCCTCCCTCTAGGCACTTGGGATTCTATCTCCCACCTAAGCCCCAGAGCAATTCACAAATTGGAGGAAGACAGGTATTTGACTGACTAAGTCGTGTTGGGGTCTGATCCGGTAGATGTGCTCAGAGGCCGCCTATCAGATTGTGTCCCATTCAAAATCTAATCAGAGAAGGAAGTGAAAACAGCACCCACATAATGACTTTTAGTCCAATGGTTAGAGCAGTCACCTGGGATGTGGGAGATCCAGCTTCAATTCCCTTTTCTTTGTGAGAGGGGGCAAAAGAATTTGAATGGGTGTCTCCCATGTCTCAAGAGCATGCTGTAACCACTGAGCTACAGGATGTTCTGGTGTATGGCCCCCTCAATCTCTCCTGAGAGAGAGAATGACTCTGGAGCCCAGTGGTTAGGGTACCATCTGGGAGGTAGGAGACCATGGCCCCAGTCCCTCTGCTCCAGTCACTTTTTTGTTATTTTTCCTCAATGGAACAGCTTCAAGAGGAGAAACTGAGGAAGCCCCACATCAGACTAAACCCTGTATCAATGATTAGAGAACTCTGCTAAGAGGTGGGAGGTCCCAGTTCATGTCCTTTCTCCCACTCTGGCAGAGAGGGGGGAATTGAAGCTTGGGTCTCCCACAACACAGGTGTGTCATCTAACCATGGGGCTAAAAGTTCCAGCACTTCCTCCTCTGCCTGTTTTATGTGGAGTAAGGCAGGCACTTAACGCATTCCCTCAAGAAACACCTCTAGGCTCCTATGCCATTTGGGGCTGGTTCCCATTTGTGCATCGCTAGCAGAGATAGGCACTTCAGTGCAGCCTGGTCTTTACCTAACTCAGAGAGAGGGAAAGGGCTCAGCACACACTATTCTGTTTGATATCTCCCATTGTTTAGTCAGGCAGCGTATCACGCTGGCTTTGTGAATCGCATTTTAAGGCACCTATCTCTCCCCGTTCATCCTGTAGGGAGCCTTGACACCTAACTAAGCTTTGTGGATTGCACTATTGTTTCTGTGATTTTCTACATACCTAAAAGTTTGGCACTGTGATGCTCACTATTGCAACATCTATCTCCCTTTTCTGGATCCCACTCCTAAGGACCAGATCTTAAAGATGTTAGGGTTCCTATGGGTAGGTCTCCATGCACTATGGTTAGGGTTCCTATGGGTTGGGCTCCCTGCCCTAAAGTGACGTTTCCTATGTTTAGGGTAGTTGGAGCTAGGGTTAGGGTTCCTATGGGAAGGGCTCCCCATCCTAGTCTTCGAGTTTCTGTGGGTACGGCTCCCCGTCTAGGGCTAGGGTGCTTGGATCTAAGGTTAGGGTTCCTATGCTTAGGGTACTTGGATTTAGGGTAAGGTTTCCTATGGGTAGGGCTCCCCACCATAGGGTTAGCATTCCATTCTGGATAAATGCTTAGTTGTTGGGCCAGAGAGGGGGCAAGTGTGTGAGGATGACTCTTTTGCCCAGTGGTTAGGACACCCAGGTGGAATACCCTGGGTCCTCCTGCTCCAAATCACTCTTTCATTATTTATGTCCTGTGGAACAGTTAGGTTCCTAGTGGGATTTACAAAGCATATAAGCAGACTAGGTGCCTAATTCTCATAGAAGTTTAATACCTTTGAAAATCTGGGCCTAAGTCACTTTTGAAACCTCCTATGTCACTTTGGTGCTTCTGAAAAATTGTACCCTAAATCTGTATTCCACAAGCAAGGTGAAATTGTATAGGGAGATTATCATAGAATATCAGGGTTGGAAGGGACCTCAGGAGATCATCTAGTCTAAGCCCCTGCTTAAAGCAGGACAAGCCCCCCGTTTTTAGTTTTTTTTTTAACCCCAGTTCCCTAAATGGCCCTCTTAAGGATTGAGCTCACAACGCTGGGTTTAGCAGGCCAATGCTCAAAGCACTGAGCTATCCCTCCCCCAATCTTAGTTTTCACATGTAAGCTGCCTTTCTGCTTGGCTGACAAAATGTGGCAAGCATAGGCCTAGTAGCTATTGTAGATCAGAGAAGGGGAAATGTATTTATATTTTTAACACTGCTCCCTCCAACTAAAAAGTCTGAATTACCAACACTGGCATGAGTACATGTTGGGAGCTACTGATGTAATAGGCTAACAGAGTGCTAGACCCAGAACATAATAGCAATAAAATAATCATCACCATGGCAAAAGAGCTATGTCCTGTCAACATGACTTTTGGAGACAGATGTTTGAGGCCTGTGGGGGGAGATAAAGTA